>NW_010304366.1:0-43814 GCF_000700745.2 Antrostomus carolinensis | reverse complement strand
CAGGCATGAGTTGCCCTTGGTGAAGCCATGCCTGTTGTCACCAATCACCTTCTCATTCTCCTTGTGCCTTATCATAGTTTCTAGGAGTATCTGCTCCATGATCTTGCCTGGCACTGAGGTGAGACTGACTGGCCTGTAGTTCCCCGGGTCTTCCTTGTTTCCCTTTTAAAAATGGGGGTTATGTTCCCCTTTTCCCAGTCTGCAGGAACTTCACCCGACTGCCAGGACTTCTCAAATGATGGATAATGGTTTCACAACTTCATCTGCCTGTTCCCTCAGGACCTGTGGATGTATCACATCAGGTCCCATGGACTTGTGCACAAGAAGAGCCATGAACCACTGATGTATCAGGAACCAATAGGGAAACACCTGTGAAATTCCCCAAGGGAATTAGAGCATGTTCCTCTAAAATGGTGACACGGTCCATTGCCCAGCTGAAGTGCCTCTATGCCAATCCACACAGCACTGGGTAGCAAACTGGAGGAGTTGGAAGTCACTGAGCAGCGAGAAAGCTACCATCTAATCATTATCACTGAAACACAGTGGGATAAGTAACACAATTAGTGCTGTGGTTGATGGCTATAAACTGTTCAGAAGGGACAAGGCAAGAAAGAAGGAGTGGGGTGGTTGCTTTTTATGTAAAAAAAACTTAATTGACTGTGCAGAGCTGTCTTTGAAAAACAGTGATGAACAGGTTGAGAGCTTATGAGTAAAATTTAGGGTCTAAGTCAATAAAGCAAACCTCATGGTTCATCTCAACTACAGGCCCACAGACCAAGGGCAGTCTGTTGACAAAGCATTCGTACTTCAGGAAGCATCATGCTCACAGGTTCTGATTTAGCTGGGGACTTCAATCACTCTGACATTCACTGGAAAAGCAGCACAGCAAGCTTTTAGCGGTCCAGGAGACTCTTGGAGTGCATTGAGAATTTCTTGAGCCAGATGATAGCCCAACCAGAGAAGAAGTGTTACATCTGTTGCTTCCCAACATGGATAAACTAATTAAACATGTCAAGACTGGTGACAGCCTGGGCTTCAGTGATCACGCCCTGATGGAACTCAAAGTCTTGAGGTACATGGGGCAGGTAAAGAGTAGACCTCAGGACCCTGAATTGTCAGACATGAAACTTTCAGTTGTTTAACGAATTAGTTGATGGGACCTTCTGGGAAACTGTGCTCAGGGACAAAAGAAGTGAACAGAACTGGAAACTCTTTAAGGACATTTTTCATAGTGGGCAAAAGGTCTTGATTCTCATGTGTAAGAAATTAGGAGAAGAAGGCAGGAAAACAGCATGGTTGAGTAAGGACCTTCTAATCAAAATAAAGTGTGAGAAGAAAATGCACATACAGTGGAATCGGGGACTATATCCTCAGAGGAATACAGGGACATTGCCTGGATGCATAGGGATGGGATCAGGAAAGCTATGGTACAGTTAGAGCTGAATTTGGCAAGGGATGTAAAGAATGTCTTCTGCAGGTACACTGGCCAGAAAAGGAAGATGAAATAAAATGTACCCCCCTACCTCCCACAGATAATACAGAACTACTGACATCTGAGAAGGATGAGGTATTCAACAATTTTTTTTGCTTCAATTTTCAATTATAACCTCTCTTACCACAACTCTGAAGCCTCTGAACAGGGACTTTGGGGATAAAGTCCTTCCCAGTGTAAGTGAAGATCAGGTTCAAGATCAACTGAGGAACCTGAATATACATAAGTCCATGGGACCCAATGAGATGTATCCCAGTTTCCTGATGGAATTGACTGATACAGTTGCCAAGCCACAGCCACTCTCCATTCGTATTGAAAAGTCATGGCAGTCAGGCGAAGTCCCCAGTCACTGGAAAAAAGGAAACATCACACCTGTTTTTAAAAGGGGTAAAAAGGCAGACCATGGGAACCAAAGACCAGTCAGTCTCACCTCTGTGCCTAGTAAGATCATGGAAGGAATCCTCCTGGGAGGTATGTCAATGCATCCAGAAGAGAGGGAGGTAGTTAAAGAGAGCCAACATGGTTTCACCAAGGGCAAATCACACATGTGCTAATGGCCTTCTGCAATGGTGTGACTGCATCAGATGAGAAGGGAAGAACTACAGATGCCATTTACCTAGACTTCTGTAAGGCCTTTAATAAAGTCCCCCACAACATTCTTGCTGCTAAAATGGAAAGATATGACTGTTAGATAAAGTATTGGCTGGAGGGTCACATCTAAAGATTTATACTCAGTGGCTCAATATTCAAGTGGAAACGAGTATCGATGTAACTCAAGGGTGCATAGTGGGACAAATACTATTTAATATCTGTATCAATGACACTGGCCGTGGGATTGAGTGCACCCTCAGCAAGTCTGCCAATTTTACCAAGCTGAGTGGTGTGGTTGACATGCCTGAGGGACAGGATGCCATCCAGATGGACCTAGACAAACATGTTAAGTGGGTCCATCTGAACCTCATGAGGTTCAACAAGGCCAAGGGCAAGGTCCTGCACCTGGGTTGGGGAAGCCTCTGATATCAATACAGGCTAGAGGGTTAACTGCTTGAAAGCAGCCCTGTGGAGTAGGACTTGGGGATACTGGTAGACAAAAAGCTGAACATGAGCCAGTAATGTGCATATGCAGCCCAGAAGGCCAACCATGTCCTGGGCTACATCAAAAGAAGCATGGCCAGTAGGTCAAGGGAGGTGATTTTGCCTCTTTACTCTGCTCTTGTGAAACACCATCTGGAGTACGGTGTCCAGTTCTCAGGTCCCCAGTACAACACAGACATGGATCTGTTAGAGCAGGACCAGAGCGGGGCCATGAAAGTGGTCAGAGGGCTGGAACACCCCTCCTGTGAAGACAAGCTGAGTGTTTAGGGTTGTTAATCCTGGAAAAGACAAGGCTCCAAGGGAGACATTATTTCAGCCTTTCAGTAGCTTAAAGGGGCTTAAATGAAAAACAGAGAAAAACCACGGCCTGCAGAGATAGGACAAGGGTCAATGGTTCTGAACTGAATGAGGATAGATTTAGACTAGACATAAAGAAGAAAAAAATTTTATGAGAGTGCTGAGACACTGGAACACGTTGCCCAGAAAAGCTGCAGATGCCTCATCCCTGGAAGTGTTCGAGGCCAGGTTATGTGGGGCTTTGAGCAACCTGAAAATCTTTGGAGGTCCCTTGCAACCCAAACCCAAATCTATGATTCTGTTATATAGTTAAGTGCATTAAAAATTATATAAGAAGAAACATTATCCTTAGTATAAAACCCACAGCCAACAAAGTGCATTTGGACTGTAAGGAGGCATAGGTATACTTAAATTATTGAAAAGGCTCCTTTAAAATAATTTCCATTTACTGTTAATAAAGGGCAATCTGTACCAGCTTTGGTACTTGGAGAAAAAGATCAGGAAGGAAAAAAGCCTGTTCTTGAACAGTGACACAAAGCTTATGAGAGTGTGCCTGGATGCTCAAAGCGTTGATTTAGGCTATCAAAAGTTCAGATGTCTAATGCATTGCATTGTCAAGGGAAGAGCTTGAGTCTTGATGTTTTATTGTCAACTGTTTTAAGAATGTGAACCAGGAAGGAAGCCATTGCATTGGTGGAGAGAGAACAACGCTCTCTCTCAAACCCAAATTGTAACAGCAAAAGAGTAAAGGATGAAAAAGACTTGTGTGAGCAACCAACATCACGGCCAATACTGACCATAACTCAACTTAAAGCAAGGCACTGCATAATTCTTTTCCATAGTTGCAAGACAGTAGCAACTAGCTATTCTAGCAATCCCCTCCTAATACCTGTGATAATGCAAATAAAAGGGGCTGTTCAGGACAGAAAAATTCCAGCGGATACTCATAATAATTGATTTTTTTACATATGTGGTGTGCTGATGTCCAAGGGAACTTAGACAAGAGTCATTTAAAAACTGAGTACCTTAATCACTTACTTCATTTGCTGTAGTGGCTGAGACAGTCTTATTCATACATTTCTGTAATAACAAAATTAACATTGCTAGGCCACCCTGCTTGCAATGGCCAAGTAGACCATCAAGTTCTCCACCAAGCCAGACCCTAATCTTAGATGTATACATTTTCACAGAAGCTTGATCTTAATTTATCCTCCTGTTATACACTGTGCTTAAAAAAAGTGACACTAATGAAAGCAGTATTAACTACTTCCCCACAAGCAAGAGAATTTTTGAGGGAAAACATTTCAGAGTGTGATAGATTAACCAAAAACCAGGACACAGAGGCTTATATTTGTTGGAGAGTAGAAAATAAAAACAAAAAATAAGTCACTACAACGTTCCACTTCTATCTCCTCACGCCATGCCCAAAGAAAATAAGAGCCACATCAAAATAACTCCACCTCAAATCTAACCAGGTCTCAAGCAAGCATGAAACTTGAGCAAGGAGTAAGAAAGTTGCAAAAAAGAATTCAAATATTTAGATGAACAGGCAAAGCAAAAACTTAGCAGCTCATGAAAGGTGAAAGAAAACTGTTTTATCTTGCATAGCCTGGGTGGTGCTGAGTGAGCCTATCCTGAATGTCTCCTCTGCACAGCTCAAAAACTAAGCCCTCCTGCCACATTTTGCATTGTTTTCTAGACCACCCACTCAGAGGTGGGTACACAAACCACATGTGCTAGGAATGTCTGCCCTGCACTGAAAGCAGTATCAGCATTATGACCTTACCAGTTGTGCAGCCAAGCTTTTAATACAACTTGTTTTATCTTTTCAATACCTTTGATTCCTTAATGGTTTGTATGTAGTCTCTCTAGTGGCCATTAGATGCTTAAGGAATTGAAAGGGGAATATAACTGTTGGAAAAAATAACCATTATCAGAGTGAAAATATTTTTAGCAGATTTTTCCTCCCCTTCTTTTCATCCCCTAAAGGGATAGGCTTTATTTCTAGGTTCTTACTAAAAGGATGTAACTGACAGCTTCACAAACCTACTGTTTCCTAAACAGCACCCAGACCATGAATTCTGTCTCCCTGTGACCAATGATAAAAGGTGATCATGTATTCCTCACTGTGATGAGAAGGGTAAAATTTACTAATGGAAATTCCAGCTTTATAGCATCAGGTCTCTGAAAGAACATAGGAAAATGCATGACCCATTTGATGCAGTATTCAGGAAAGGGTTACTTCCAGTCAGAATTATACTGAATAATGATGAAAATACATCTTATGCTGTATTCACAGACCTACATTTGACTTTGCTCAAATTTCCAGACTGGAAAAATTAAAAGTAAACGAAGAATGAAAAATTCAAGATAATCACTGTGCAGTAGAATCAGTCTGGCTGAGGTAAAACATAGAATATATATAAAATGCAATATTCAAACAAATGTTCACAGACATTAGCATATCAAACCATAAAACAACTTAGATTTTCGTACAATGCTGCAATACATCTCTCTCTCATCAACTCAGCAACCACACAATTGTAACAGCAGTGAATCAAAGAAGCTGCCACTCTGCAAGCTGTCACCCTGTCTCACAGCAGACAGAACTGCTGACTGGCAAACTGTATTCTCTATATTAATGTAAGGAACCACATCCAACTACAAAGGAATCTCTTCTTTACCCTTTTTTAATTTTTATTTTTAGTTCCCCCCACCATGCCAAAGGGGATTGTTCTTGCTTCTCTCTCCTGTCTAGTCACAGTGGCATTTCTTGCTGCTCAGGTAAATGCAAGGTCCTTATGTGACTGTGCTTTGATGTTAATTTACCTGCTCACTCAGACACAGAGCCAGCTTTATAAATGTCATCAGTTTAGCTGTATTAATGCACTGATCAACACCCAAGCACACACAAAAGCACTGTAGGCATATGAGTTTTAGTTTCTATCTTCGTAAGCCTTTTATGCCCAACAGTAAATCTTCTTCATACAGTATACAGAATAGCTTCCTGCTGTACACTACATTTTACTGTATACTTCTTAACAATTAAGAAAACTATTGAGGCTCATAAAAATACATGCTTTGTACTTGTTAAACTTCAGAACGTGTTTTGCACTGCTTACGTTTGCAGTTCCTGCCAGCTCCTGATATGGCTGAAAGTCTGACAAAATTTTCACTGTAAGCCTCAATTTCAGTGTACTGCACTACAGCAAGCTCTGCAAATCAATGGAGCATCAAGCAAACACAAAAATAACAAGTCCCTCTGACTGAAACAAGAATTTGCTAAAAGATCCACTGTTGTTAAACTACAAGGGATAGAAGATAAGATGTGTATGAACAAAGATGGTATGAAGCAAATCAGACATCCTACCATCAGAGCAGTTTCTGAGTAAGGTAATGCATACAACAACTGAAGAGGGCAGTTTTCTCTTCAGACCATTCTACAGCTTTCCCATTAATTTTGCAGACTAACTAATGGGGCTTGAGATCAATGGGTTCGTCAATACACCCCAAAACACTAGTATAGCTTCTAAGAAAACAAGATGATACTTACCAAGTAAGGACCAAGGACCCAAACCAGACTGTGGACATATTTTATTTCACTGTGAGAATGGGAAAGAAGGACAATGGGTCTGGCAAAACCCAAGAACTTGCAATTTCCTTCCCCCAGACTAAAAGAAACTTGAATAGAAATATACTGGCTCTCCAAAAGCACTGTACTGTGCATACTCTGCTTCTGAAATTGAAAGCATAGACTTAAGCTAAAAAAACCCAACCAAGGAAAAGAAGAGAGATAGAAATAATCAACCATTTCTTAGAACCTAAAGGCTGAAGACTGAGCAAGGATTTTGTTGTACTTTGGAAGACTCTCTTCACTTCAGTGTAAGCCCCTTCCTCCTCCTCAGCACGGACTAAGATGGCCTTCAAATCTAGACGACATTGAAATTTTTGTAAAGAATCTCAGTGGATTCAAATGTCTAAAAATATACTAAAATTTGTCTACTCAATTGGACACCCTTTTTCTGAGGTGAAAAGTTAGTAGCAAGATGAGAACTGTCCTTACTATTGTCTACAACTACTGTTCTAGTAACAGTGACTCACTTATGCTGAAAATTATTTTTTAGTTCTTGCAACTTACTGCTAACCTGTGTCTGGTCACCTCAATGAAATAATCAAAATTCCCATATATAACTTTGTTTTAAACAGCTTGATGTTAAGTAAAACTCCAAAACATTTATTGCCAAAACACTTTAACCCATCCCAAAGATCAATGCTCATATACGTTAAAGACTTGGAAGGGTATCTTACTACTTTTTATTTAAAAGAAATATGAATGTCTGAAATTAAGTGAAGAAGGATTTATTTAGTTTCTGCATACAAAATTAGATGAAAATAGCTAATTTTTTAAAATTTAGATAAACACTTAGTAACTCTTATTCTATCAGAGTTTTCTGAAAAAGTCAACATATGCACACACACACACACACACAACTACAGTCTATTTTCTTCTGTCTCCCATTGAATTAGAAAACTTAAGACTTTAAGGATGATCCACAATTTGCATGAAATTCAGCACTAACTTGATACTGTAATTGCCGCCATCTCCCTTTTATGCCTGTTCTCCTATTTGTTGTTTTCTTCCACCCCTGCTCTCAGTGTATTATAAAGCTTATCTGGTATTTTAATGGCAAAATTATTCATTTTACCATTTCTAACAAAACAGTGCAATAGTCATACTAGAAGTATCCCCCTCTTGAAACTCAGTGAGTTTTTACCACAAAACTTAGTTAGAAAAGGCAAAATTGACAAAATTCCCTACGTACCTAGTTTAACTAAAAGATAGGAAGTTGAACACACACTAGTAGACCAAAAGCTTTTAAGGTTACTTTTAGATTTCCAAACGTTTTCATATAAAATAATCAATAAAAATTGAAGTTTATCCCCTTAACATGCACCCCTTTCCCCTCCTCACCATCACTTGCTTTATGTCAAAAGTAACATTAAAATTACACTCCCACTGCCCCCGCCCCCCAATTGCACATTAAGTCATGGACTTAAAAGAAAAACATAACGCTTCAAGTATGCTTCATGCCAATCGTCAAAAAGAGTCATAACATTACTGAAAAAGTACACTTATTCTTGGGAAGCCTGAGAAGGACTTCTTATGGAGTGTGGTCAAACATTTTAAATAGAAAAAAAGCCCCCCAACCCAGTTCATATCCCACCCTCTCAAAACGAGTAAAGTGTAAAATTTTCTTTGGACTTAAAGAAACAGTACTAAGATTTACCATCTGAATAAGAAATAACCCCAATAGAAATTCAGTTTTACAGTGCTGCACAAACTGTGTGCATGAAACAGTAAGTCATACGGAATCTACTGTTCAGCTGTACACATACAGACTACATGTGGCATATAAGCATACACATGACATACTGGCCTGTCCAGAAACAAGATACATTTTTTAAGGCTGGTAAACCTGAATAAACCTCTGCATCCAGAAGTATTTTTTAAATTCTTTTCTCTTCTGATTAAGGGATTTGAACTTCTAATAGAAGGGTGATGATTTCATCAAGAAATCATCAGTAACATGACAGCATGGAGTTTTGATATGAAACTGAGTACAAATCCCCTCATTTGATCATACATAAACAAGGATACTGATTTTAAGGAATAACAGATGGTATGAAAGAATACTCATTTTTATAGGCAAGAAATCCTTCTGGAAACACAAGCAGGTTATTGAACAGATACCAAAATCTGGAAAGTGTAAAAAGCACATATGCATGTGTGCATATATATACACACAGGTGCATGCATATGTGTATATATACACACATATATATAAAATATATCATATATGTATTTATTCCAATGTGTAACTGTATAACAACTTTTTTTTTCTTTTCAAATAAAGAGTTTTAATTTAGCAGTTGTAAAAAATCCAACAAAACCAGAAACAAAATCCCCAAACAAACTAAGCAGACCATGTACTATATGAAAAAACAAAAATGTTATGCACATAGTTTTATGGTGAAAGTGAATCACACACTGGCAGCGGAGGAGTGTTGAAACTCAAAGTAATAAATAGCTCCAAATTAAGAATTTTCTACAACATTTCCTTAGAAGACAGGACCAGTATTTCTTCTTTTATGATGATCCTGCAGAACATCTTCACTCTTATACATATTTAATTTTATAACATTAAAACAGACACAAGAATGTAGACTGCAAGAGATGCTGGATTCAGGACAGTATACATAATATTTTTTGTTAAAAATCCTACTGGTTTACTCACTAAGGCTGGACAGCAAGTCATATGGTCCTACTTGGTGTATTTTCTGCCATGGTCAAGATCAATAAATGGATAGAACCAAGGACCTGTGGTCCAGTCTGCTGTGGTCCAACCCACTGTGGCAGACGGGAAACAAAATATAGGACCACTCTTTGGTCTCCGACTTTGTATCTTGTTTCCTGCAACTGCAGAATTGGAACAAGACTGTAGTGTTTTGACTAGAGAAAGATAGCAAGAAGTGGCATTTTAACATGAATAAGGTTACTAGGCTTGTGATAGTACTGCATCAAAAGGGCACACATGGGACCCCTCTACTTGCAACATCTGGTAGTGCCACTCAATGACTTACTGACCTTAGAATACATGTATGCAATAATAAATAGATCAGTTATGTAATAAGGCAGTGTGCTGAACATGCATTCACCTTGTGGACTTCAACACCACAGAGAGAGATACATGATTATCATACACATTCATTAAGACTGAGTATTTTTGTTTTTGTGTGTTTGTTTTTCAAGGCTATCCAGGCATTCTCTTCCAGAGTATTTTCTTCTTGAGAAGAACAGTCCTCTGAGTCTTGTCACTTTTCCTCTCCCTTATCAAGAGATGATGACTGGCTTTAAGAAAAAATAAAGCTAAAGAGAGTTGTTTTGTTTTTTCTCCCCATTTTGGTTGCATTATTCTGAATGTTTCACTTAAAGAACAGTTGTTGATGCAGCCAGATGCTGAATCCTCAGGAGGTTCCAGATGTTTCCAGGTAACTCTGTAGTTTACGGACTGTGGTTTTGTCCAGTGAGCAAAGGTCAAAGTCAAAGGTTGTGTTTGTGATATGGAAGTGTCCAGTTTCTTCTATAAGATTTACTATCTGAAAGGAAAGAAAAAATGCAGCTGAAAATTTCAGCAATTTTACATGCTCACTGAATGTATTAAAAAGCCACTAAGTATCATATGAAAGGCATAAAACAAGCCTGTTTGCCCCAATACTTGCAGTTGAAAATGTTATCCTTATCACTGTGTACAAATACCTGAAAGGAGGCTGTAAAGAGGACAGCCAGGCTCTTTCTTGTGGTACCCAGTGACAGGACTAGAGGCAACGGGCACCAGGTGAAACACAGGAGGTCCTCTCTGAACATCAAGAAAAACTTTCCTCTTGTAAGCTTGACCAAGCACTGCCACAGGTTGCCCAGGAAGGTTGTGGGGTCTCCATTCTTGGAGACATTCAAAAGCTACCTGACATGGTCCTGTGCAACTGGCTCTCCATGTCCCTGTTTGAGCTGGGATGTGTCAGACCAGATAACCTGTAGAGGTCCCTTCCAACCTCAACCATTCTCTGGTTCTGTGAAATCAATAGTAGCCATCTAACTTGTGCCTTTCTGCAGTTTTGATATTTAAGTTTCTGAATTGTAGCCTACATTTTAAAAAAGTAGTCATACTCAACACTGAATTGTTGTAACAAGTAACTCCAGACATGTTAAATTCTACCTAAAAAACCCATTCAGCACCTTGCAAAGCCAAAGCATGATTTGTCAGATAGAGTTAACACAGTGCCAACACACTAGAGCTACGTATCTCTTACGTGTCATTTCACTCCAAGAGACAGACATCTCAAGTGAGTACACAGAAAGGCAGCCCATCCTGAAGTGGGTCTCTGGGTAGCATCATGGACTGACAGAACATTACTCTTCTGCTCAGTCTTTCAAACCATCCCTTCTGTGGCACTCAGGCTCGGCTCAAAGTCCTGTTTGCACCCTTCAGTTTGAAACCCATTTAGTTCTAGGGTTTCCCTGCACACCTCCACTGAAACACTGCTGCTAGATATTCCTTGCTTGTTTGAGTTTTATTACACACACACCTTACAGAGCACACCTTAAAATGACAAACTGATAGGAATACACCAACTTGAGAAAGAACAATGAATTTAAATGAAATATTTTGTAATTTTCTGCTCCTCTTTTCATTATATAACCAGATGTTTTTTCTCCTCAGACCACAGAAGAAAAAGACTAAGCTGATGACAAATGAAATAACTTCATGTGTATTATAAGGCATGGAATGACACAGCCAGAGTGGATTAAACAGAATGGAAACAAGATAAAATAATAAGAGGGAAATGCCTGTTACAGTAAAAATCCCCCTTTCCACTCAGCTCCCATTCATCAGGTTGGAAAAAAAGAAAAGTAAAATCTGTTTAATTTGGTTTGCAGATGTCCAAAATTCTGAATGATTCTGAAACTTAGGAATGAGCCTGCTCTTATTAACACTTCATTTAAATCTGTGCCTCTTGGCTTTAATTTTTTTTCCATATGGAAACTTTTAATCTAAAATTGCCAGCTTCATTTGTCCACTTGTTGATTCACAGATTCTTGTAACACTTTTCCATCTACTACTGTTCTGCAATTAACATGAGAGAAAAAAAAAAAATCAAACGGGACAAAAATTGATTGTTAGCAGAAGGAAACTTTGATATGTGTTATTTGTCATTCTCATTTTTGGCACTCTCTTGAGTCTCATCTAAGAGAGAAGCTGGAGTCAATTCAGCCTTCTTTTGTAAAGTTAGGAATCTAATCTCAGGCCCTGTCTCTGAACAGCCACTGTGTGTTAAATAAATGGCTGCACAAGAAGTTTACAGAAGTTGAGGCCAGGAAGATGTAGCTACACTGAACAATTCTGCCTAACACTTCCTACGGTGGAAGAACACCCTTGCTCATAAACCCACAGCAATATACCTGATTTTAGAAACAAAGTTTACATAAAATTGTTAACATATATTTTTAAACAGCACTGCATATTTTAAAAATTTGATAAGCACTTCTATTGATCAGCTTCTGCTTTCAGCTTTTAAGATCTAGGCCAAGGGAAATATAAACAGTTTAAACATATCCCTCATCCAGCACTCAAGATGTATAGCCACTATGTCAGGGCACCCTGGTAAATCAGACTGAAATGAACCCCAAAAGTTTTAATGGATGTACAAAAATGTATCAAGATAAACTCAAACAGCTGAATGAAAAACATCTGCCTATGTGTCAGTTAATAAGGAATTAATGACTTACAGTATTGGCATATGCATCCTTATGCTACTCAGAAATACTTGAAAAAGAATAAAAGGTTGAGATTAGTTGCGAGGAAGTCTGACAGTTATAATATTAAAAACATAACATTAAAATGTTTTATTCCAAGAGATCAGACTGCAAAGAACAAAAATATCCCATTTGCTACTGCTGTAGTAAGCTTTGCTTTTCTGCTGTAATGCACATCTCTGTTTACATAATGTCTCTCCAGTTCAGTTTCATAATTATCCATCATAGCACAACTATTTATCTGCCTTTAAACAAGCAAATGAGTGTGTATGTTTAATGAAGCCAAAGTGCAAATAATGACATAGTCATTTTTCAGTTTATAGAGGGTTTTAGATCATGTGATAATTTCCAGATCTGCAAGCTACCCCTTGCATAAAACTATCAGATGATAGTTGCCATCTGAAGTTAAGCACCTTGTGGACACGAGGAATATAATTTTCAGCAGTGCTGCGTCCTCTCAATTTCTTCTTTATGACTGTGCTGTCTAGTGCACTGGTTTTAAGGTAACTTCTGATGCCTCAGAGTAAGAGGCAAAGTCTTATCAGAAATCTTGTTGCCTTTCATGAAGTCATGTTAACATCATCTGCACTGAAAATGCAGAGTTAGGAACCCAGCTTCAGCCAGCCAAATTTGAATATATGGTACATACAGCACCATATGGGACATCTGATTGCAGGTTCAGTTATCCCCCACCATTTCACTGGAAATCACAGACTAGGGAAAAAAAAAAAAAAGCCTCATCACTGTAAATCCTAAACCCTTTCTTTGCGGTGAAAGAGGAGGGAGATAAATATACTTTTAAATGCAATTTCAGACCAATTTCTGTCGAGCTATGGTCCAATATTCACATAAAAATTGCTCAGGTGATTCTCACAGGACTAATTTCTTAGTCAAGTGTTCTTTTTCATCTGCCTTCTCCCTCTTGAGTAATCCTTATATATCTGTAAGTATCATTTTACATCAGGATTTCTCAACTACATCAGGCACTTGCTGTTCAGTATCACATCTCTCCTGCCTCCTCCCTCTTTTTTGTAGATTTATTTCAGCTTCCTTTAAAAAAGTGTCTCAAAGAGAAGTGCCTCTCTTGGGAAAGAGACACATTCTCAAGCAGATAAATTTTTCTTATTTCCAGTTTGGCTGCATTCCTGTTTGCTGTCATGCCTAAAGACTGGGTAGCAACCGAGATTGCAAAAACCTTTTCATATCCCTCAGCATAAGTTTCCAAAGGCAGCGTTCTTGAATGATCACTGCCTTCATTCTTCTCTTGCAAGTCCCTTCTCTAAAAATTCCCTAAAAGTTTGTGGGTAGCAGACTTTGGCATGTGCAAGAGATTATTACCTGCTCTGACATAAACTAGAGAGATGACAATCACCACTCAGGAACACACACCGTTACACTTCAACACCACCACTGCCTTTAAAACTCTTATAGCTATTTACAGTTTTCTGTTGCATATTTTTTGTGCTCAATCCTTCTTCTGAAGTAGTAACCGCCATCCCTTTCCACAGTTTTACCCCTTGCTCTCCTGAATTTTGTACTTGCTAAAATCTCTATATACTGGTATTTCTTGGTCTAGAAGTTTCAGCATCATTCCTAAAAACTTTCTCAGCTCTGTACTCTTTTTATTTCTGTGCTCACTGGAAGTATTTTACTTTAATTACATAGCTGCAAAGCAGTAAGGACATTTAAGATGGGATGACAGTTTATTTGTAATGCAGAGAAACACTGATTCTCTGCAAGTTATCCATTCAATACTGTGAACATATTTCTGTAAACTGATAAAATCATATGAACTAATGAATTGCAGAATATTAAGGCACTAAAGGCTTTAAAACTAAACTTTGTTATTTGTTTTATAACAGCATAGACCATTTGCTAGTGCAGACTGGCTAACAGACAACTGGTAAGTTAGCTCTTCCATTGAATTCTGGTAAAGCTCTGTAGGCAGTATTACACAGCTACCAGCTATCAGTACAGAACTGCACCACTGTCCTAGCCAGCACAGTCCCACCATAAATCCAGCTTTCACTGGGGCTGTATTGACAGCCTGTACACACTCCAAACCAAGGGAAACAATCTGCAAGAACAGTCCCCAGGAAACAAGGCAACAACCATTCTACATCAACCTAAGTTTTATAATATAACTAATTAAACACTACGCTATGAGAAGTCATGGACTACAGTATTAAAATTACACTCTTCATTCAAGGTGTGAGGTGAAGGTCAATGAATGAATGCTTTCTCTTGTCTGACAAATACACTCAGGAGAAAAGAAAAAGTCTGTCTTTAGTTTAAAATGCACAAGAATACACTGTTCTTTTTTATTTACTCAGAATAGGATACTGTATTTCCAGCTCAGTTATGTCTCATTTCATGCAGTTCTTCCTTTTATTAGTAACTTCCCATGAAGCAGATTATAATAGTACTCAACATCAGACTGAAGAAGCTTTAGCAGATGAACTCACCATTTTTCTAACAGGGGTAAACATTTCTTCCTTACCAAATACACTTAAATGCTACTAGATAAGAAAGGATTATGGATTCAACTGGAACCATCTTATTTGCTTGGAAAACATAGATGACAAGAATTACAATTGAAAGGAATTCTGCTAGTCACAGCCTCTGCCCAGAGCACACTCATCGATGGGGTCAGATCACACTGCTCCAGGCTTATCCAGACAGAATCTTAAAAGCTCCAAGGATGGAGACAGTACAGTCTCTCAAGGACTCTGATTCACTGCTAGACCATGGGGAAAAAAAGATTTCTTGCTTGTTTTTATCTTCGCTTTGCATAAAAGGTTTTGAAGATGTTTTTCTTTTTCAAAATTTCACATGGAGCCACCTTAGCCCTATGCTCTGTGGGCTGTCAATACAGTCCCAGTGAAAACAGGATCTATGGTGGGACCATGGTGGACAGTGGTGCAGTTCTGTACTGACAGCTGGTAACCGTGTAATACTGGCTACAGAGATCAACCAGAAGTGAAACCATTCAAAAGCTAAGCCTTGGATAACTGAGGAAGTAAGCACGCAGGAAGCAAAGCTAGGGTGTACATTTACAATAGAGTGGCTTTTTCAGATTCACTTTTTATGTGAACTTTCTAAAAATCAATGAATAATGTGAAGTAGAGAGTGCGCTGTAATACCTTTTAGCCTCCTGCACAGTAATTTCCCAATGCAGATAAAAATTTGCCTTTGCCACCACTCTGAAAGTGTGCTTTGGTTGCCTTTGTAGACAAAAGGGAACTTAGGAACCAACAGTACATTAAATATGAAGGATAACCAATATGCATCATTGTGTATTTTAACTTATGAAATCTGACAAGGTTATCAGAATTCTCTTTAACTAAGTATATCCTTTACCAATGTCTTCCCTTTTCACTGACCTCTCAATTGTTTTCTCATCTTTACTCACAATATTGAGCCTCAACTAATAAAGAGACTAATGCTAGGGCTTCCAAAATATTTTTTAACACACTTATCGAAGTGTTGAGAAATTTGATGAGTGATTGCAACCACTTAGAAATGGTAAAAATTTCCCTCTTTACAACATGTCCACAACTGGCACATAATTGCACTAAATATAATAAAACCATTTGTGCTACAATTACATCTGCTTTGTAAACCGTGCTCATTGTTTAATCTTCACAATTTGTAATCCCATAGTACCCGACAATGCTGTCCAAAGTAAAGAATACTATTCTTTTTTCTTACTATTGCAGAATCTTTCAATAAATTTGGAGCCTTCTTGGTTCGCACATTTTCATATTTCACTCATTCCATTACTTCAGAAGACTTAATGAATACATTGTGTTTTTCCCCAACATGAGTTCTGTTTTGAATTCTATATTTTCTGTTTGCCATGGAAAACACCTTTAATTGTTTCTGAGAAAACACCAGTCATTTTCAGGAAAAAGAAACAAGATTTTTATCAAGTGATGGCACACAGCTGTATCCATTCTCCCATCCTGTTTTCATAATTATTGATACAGTATGTTGAGAAATGTAACAATGAATTGATGAAAAATTTAGCTCAGATAGTTTTGGGGTTTTTTTGTAATTTCATTGTTTAGCGTGACAACACAATTTGAAGTATGTGCAAAAATTTCCTGAGCTGTACTGGAAGTAGTAATGGGCTGTATATGCATTATATACGCTTGAAGACTATTAAACCTGATTACAGAGTTTTAGATGATGGCCAAAAAAAAAAAAAAAAGATGTGACTTCACAGTTTCAATGAGCACGTTGTGATATTACATGAGAGTACTCCTCACCTGCTGCAGTACATGTCTCTCTCTCAACGTCATTAATCTTCTGTGGAGCTCTACTAGTTCATCAAGATATGCCTAGAAACAAACAACCCCCCATAAACAACTTGTTAATTAAGTCATAGGTATGTATTTCAAAAACTTCAGATGTCTTAAAAAACAATACAAATGGAAACTTTATTTTAAAGCTCTTTAAGCTAAATTTTCTTATTTAGTTGTCTGGCTTTCTCTAGCTCAATACATGTCAAATACAAGTTTTGTGGGTTTTCTTAGGTACTTCATGCTGATGAAAATCTTATTAAGTGGCTCTTTGCTGTAGAAGAATAATCTCTCTAACTCAACTGTGGGAAAAAGCGTCAAACAGACTGGGGATGCCAAAACAGCATCTTTAAAAATACATTTCCCACCTTTATACATAATATCCAAAGCCAAAGCCTCACAATCAAATCCCTCTTTTTCTCTAAAGTTATATAATTAATTTTCTGTGTCAGCAAGGAGATATAAGGGGAGAAAGATCAAGCAAGATTTAATGGTAAATTCTACTGTCCTCCTTCCTGGGATGTCAAACACAGCCCACCTCTCCATCTAGTTATCAACTTTCTCCTTCAGCCTGAGCCATCAGAAACCTTTTTTTCTTTTAAGCAGAGAGAGATATGGCACCCAGCTTAAGAAACCAAAAAGCGTATTGATCAGGCCACTGAAAATCTAGCAACAGATACTGAAACTTTGTTGTCCTGCCTCATGTTATCACAAAGTTGACACCAATACCTTTTAAAATATGAACCTTCAGAGGAACTCGTCCAATTTGGGAAATTGTGCTCTGTTCACTCATACAAGGACCTCGAGCTCTTACCCACGGCCAGCTGACATGATTTTAAACAAAACTGTCTTTCTCATTGTTAACTGGTAACTGTTGCTTCATATCATTCTAGTTAACATACTAAATCCTAAATCACTCTGCCACTTCCTATTGCACAGCCTTCAGAAACAATCCTGGAAAAAACAATTATTATTTTTTTTAATTTATTTGTTTACTGTCTAGGAATACAGCTGTGAATTCTCCTCTTCAAAAATTATCACTTCCTCTGTGAAGCAAAATGCAAACTGGTGGACAGTAGATGAAATAACAGATTCCCAATTGGTGACATTTGCCAAATCACAACGCGTATTGAAGAGAAGGAAAACACTTTAAAAATTGCACAGAAGATGAAAGAATTACAGAAAAAAAAAATAGAGAAAGACCTGCACCTAAAGGAAGCCAAAGTAAAGATGTGATAAGATTTTCATTCTGTAACAAAGGTTGGTGTTCACTAAATACACCAATATCACATTCTGGTCTAGTTACTGTTACCTCATTCTCATTTACCTTATCACAATCCCCATTCTTCATTTGTTTATCAGATTTGTTTTGCTTTATTGGGCTTTTCACTTCTAAAATCTGGAAAAGAAAGAGAATTCTGTAAAAATTAAATGCATCATTGGATTCAATTACATATGAAAAATTCTGCTATCAGTTAACAACACAAACAATGTAACATCTGGAGAAAATGGAATCAAAACTCAAAACTGAGCTTTTGATTCTTTAATCCCTACAACTTACTTGCATTTATCAGAAAAAAAGCGGCTTACAGCAGAAAATGCCGAGTTGCTGGAATGAGGCGATATAGATATTATTAACCCTTAAAAGAATTAATTTCTTGTCATTTAAAGCCTCCTCAACACTTTTTTGTATCTTTTGCATGGTGGCAGGGTAAGAGGTCTGATTTGGCAGATACAAAATGATGCTGAGGTACTCTCCAGTGCCTTTGAAATGTCACATGATCAATGTATTTTTCCCCTCTTTTTTTTTCCCCCAATGCTGTCTCTTTTCTTCTACAATAGAGATTTTGAAACATAGTCTTTGAAATGACCACATGAGTTGTAACTGAAAAAAAAAGAAAAGTGTTTGATGGTAATTTCTCTTGCACTTACATGGTACCCTTCCTTCAATGCCATACAAAGCCATTTATTACCACATATACCAGTACTTAACAACACTCAAGAAGAGCATGTCAACAAGCTTCAGAACACCATGCTTAATATGAAAATTTTAGGACTAAAGTGAGGAATATTTTGGGGAAACAACTGTTGATTGTTCTTCCAATTTTTCCACACACAACACATTTTTTTGAAGTTAAAAGTAGAGTTAAAAAAAACAAAACCACCATCATTGCTAACCTAGAATACGATCAGTTCTTCTGAAAAACATCAAAGGAAAATAAATGATCACAGATGATGGCAGATTTTGTTTCATATTTCATTGTAAGTAAGACTAACATCACTAGCACGAATACCTTGAAAAACACACTGGATAGTCACAACACAGGACAAAACTCAGCAAATAAAACAAGGAATTAGGGTCTGTAAAAGCAAGTCTTCTAGACTAGCAAGAAGCCTCACCAACAGCTTTCTGTAACTCCCTCTCATTTCTACTCCTCTTGGTCTAAATTACTAAAATTGCATAAAAGCTCCCCAGGGTGACCAGCACCGTAAGAATACAGTAGGTAGGCATCTATTTCCCTATATGGAGAATGTGACTGCAGATCCGAGTTAACCTTACATAAGGATTTACTTAGCCAAGACTGATGCATGGCCAGAAAGGAAAACATATTTTTCTGAAGAAAAATCTCAGTTCTTCAATTCAACACCCCCTGGGGGTTACTGCTGTGTAGGCCAGTGGAAGAAAGTCTTGTTTTGAAAAAACCCAGACCTCTAGGCATGGATCCAGTACCTTTTAGATGTTTTTCTTTTTTTAAAAGGAAGAAAATTCTTGTTCAAATAGAAACTTAGCAAGGACACAGTATATTTTAAAAACTTGCTTCCTTACAGTGCTCTTGATGTGTAGTTGGAATCTAACATCTTAAGCACTCTTGTTTATATAAGACACAGCACTTATATCATCTGAGGAAGCTCACAGAAATATTAACTCTGTCTTAGCTCTTTAGTTCTATGAATGGACCTAAGTCAACACAAGCCTGATTTCATCAGCTGAAAGCATCATCCTGGCAAGCAGCACTACACCACCAAGCAGAGATTTCAAATGTGGCTAAGGTCTATAGAATTTGAACTCTCATAATGCTTCGTTAAATTTCTGATTTTTAAGGTTGATTATAAAATTCCACTCAGTTATAGAAATAGAAGAAGGTATGTGACATTCAGTTTTAGCTGGCACACTGCTATTGTTTGGAGTTTCTGAATGCACAGGAAGACCTTCTCTTAGATCATTGAAGCGGAAAGAAACATGAAAGATGTGACTGAGAAGGCTGCCGATACTGAGACTTACAATTACTTAATAATTATAATGATGCTGTAGAAGATAGTCTTCATTAAACAACAAGCCACGGACAGGTGTTTTATTTTTCTTGTGCTTTTGTCTCCAGTAAATGCAATATTCTTCATATTTATAGCTTGCTTTTTTCCCAAAAGACTCTCTTGAAAACTTGTTACTTTTGTACAGATCAACTTAGAAAAGCCTACAGAGTTTCTGATGGATAATAAGAATGCTTTCTGGACATGGAATCTTCTTGTCTGCATACAAACTACTTCCTATTTTTTTTTCTCCACAGTGTATTTGAACTTAACTGACATGAATAATAATGGTTTTGCACCAGTAAGCTTGTATTGGAAATCTCATTAAAAAAAACAATTACAAGTAAATAATTTCTGACAGATAATTGTAGCAGTTCACCTAACAGATACAGGAAAGACTCATTCATGAAACTCACCATCTAAACCACAAACGACTTTTAACACACCCAGACACTATTCAAAATGTATCAATATTGTAAACAGCCATCTACTGACAGTCAGTAAATTTCATTACTTCTTTGTGTATGATCCAGCTGACACTGGGAGTGAATTATGGCTCCCTAAAATAAGAGACAAATGATGTATTTTATATTTTTTTTTCCAAAGAATATCAACTTTTATGTTTAATTTTTATATTTACAGAGCCTCACTTTATTGGTTACTGGAGGTGAGGTAACTCCCAAACTCTAATTCTTATTTTGTCCCTGATGTATTTTGTAGCTCTAGATTGTTTAGTTTATTTTCTCTGAAAAACAGAACTAGTCTACTTTCCTACATCAAAAATAATAACAATATTAGCTCTTATGGATATGGAACAAGTACTCTGTTAGTAAAATAAAAACTATTGAGCCTTCTAGTGAAGTAAAAAATATTGTATCTTCTAGATAAGCACTTGGTGGGAGAAAGGGGAAGAGATTAATGAATAAACTCCTGAGAATGAGCCTATTGCTGTGAACTGGGTCCACTGCTAACACAAAACCAAACCTGTTCCAATTGCATGACTGATGCTGTAATGCTAGTTTTCATTGTTTAACTTACAAAGTTAATTCATACAGAAAGGACACATTTTTTAAAATACTGAAGAAAACACTACTTTGGTCTATACTATTTGCTGAACCAAACACTTCTCCTTCTGAAAAGGAAAAAACAGCTCTTATGTCAGTTTACAGACTAAGTAACTGCACTGAAGTAATCAGAATGTCATTACTCATTTCCCCAGGACTGCATTTACGAATCCTGACTTTACCTGGTTGCTGTTGTTTTTCAGTAAAGGTGGAGCTGGTTCATGATGTAGTGGTGAGGAAGCTGAACTGCTGTCACTGTCACTGCCATCACTCAGACTAACCCTGTGGAAAAACAGAGCCAAGAGATTACACCTCCAGACAACAGGCTGTTAACAGGGGTGAACCAAGCTTGCACTTTGAGAGAGGCCACTAAGAATGACCCCTCGCTAAGCAAGCTGTCATTAATAAGGGTCCAGTGGAAGAGAGGCATCGGAGCAGGTCCGCATTTTGGAAAAAGTTCTGCGCAGCATGGAGAACGAGGTTGTCTGCCTGCACTGGTCTGAGATGACATCTCTGGTGAACAGTAGCTAAGGTTACAGAAATGGCTAAATATTTAGAACATTAAGCTGCTCTTTCCAACGTTCCTGGAGCAAGTCCGTATCTTGGTCCATAAGCCACATGGAAGGAGGAAAATGTTTTTAGAGATACTCTTCTGCTCTTCTAAAAGCTTTTGAAACAGAAGTATTTCCCACTCGGACATGTCTTTCACTGAAAAGTTCCTTGTTTCTAGTCATAAATACCACTCTTTTTCCTGGCTACAATTTAAACACTATCTCAGGAGAGGCCACACGAAAAAGCTCAGCTCCTAGTCACTCTCACTGTTCATTTACTTAGGAACAACAAGGAATATTTATTGGTTGGAAGAAAAAAAAATAGTTATTTGGGATAAAATGAAGGCAGAGAAACATGAGCATTAAAGTTTTGTTAAAAAATTTAAACAAAATCTCCAGACTTTGGTAAGTTGGTAAGTTACCTCCAGACAAGAGGTAAGTTGAGCTTGAGTCAGTCCTTTACACAATCACTGACATGAATGAATTCTCAAATTGCTAGTCACCCTGGTGGTCTTTTCCTTGATTCCAGCTGCTAAAGTGCACCACGAGAGCAGCTGACATTCATTCATGTTTTCTTATTACCTTCTTATTTAAGCAGTAGCTGATACTGGAACTCAAGTACTGTGTACTAACAGTAAAACCCTGTAGATCACATAAAGAGCCCACTATGAAAAGGTTTGAGAGAGATTGTTTCAGGTTTTTCATAACCTTCAACAACATTCAGATGGAGCTTCAAACTGCCCAGAGAAGAGATGATTTTTTGAATGCCCTCTTAAGTTTGCAGCTACGGTACAAGAAGCTTTTTTTAAAAAGTAGTATCTGTGGCAGTTGCTTGCTTTACCTTCTGTCTGCACTTTTACACACTGCGTACTGCATGCAGTGTAGAAATTATTTGAAATTCAAATGTCATTGATTCTGATCCAATTTAACAACATAATCTAAAACTGGTAGGCAGAGAGATCTTGAAAACGAGACACTATGTACAGAATAGCTCATCTAGCAATTGAAGGACTTACTTTCACCTCACTTATGCCAGAGAGTAATTATGACTACTTCCCTGAAATCACAATGGCATGAAATCAAGGAAAGTTAAAAGAACTGAGAATCATCATAACCATATGGATTAGTACAGAAATAGTCTGTATTGGGAATGGTTGATTTGGTTAGTTTTTAGGAGAGGCACTTTTACATGCATATGCTTTAAAAAGAGAGTCTGAATTCTCTGCCCATTTGCTACTCAGTGCTCTTTGAGATTATTAGACCTCGCCTCATTACTAACAGGCACAACTCTTTGCCACCAGGCTACTTCCAATCACATGACACTCACCTGCGACTCCTGCTTCCTCCTCGTGTATTCACAGGTCGTTCTAACTCAGAATCATTGTCATTCTCAACTGCTTCATCAGATTCATCTTCATTATCATCTGAATGCAGATCTTTCATTATAGACCTCAATGGACCTGAAACAACAAAGACAATAAAATACACAAATGAAATTCACTTTGCAATGTTCCAAGCAATTCACTCAGCTTTGTAGATGATAGAAAACTACCCTTCCCACACAGTGTTGGGAGGAGAAAATCTTAAACATCAAACAAATGAAGTAACGCATTGAGGGCTTATGCTGCAAGGACTTATCCATGAATCATTTACTCACATACAACTCAGCTTCAATAAACTTACTCAGGACAGAGAAGTGACTCGTATGTTCACAAGTGTGTGCACGATTGGCCCCCTGGACCATAGCTGAAGTAAGTAAAATCCTGTCATGCTAGAAGAAATTTATTAGTGTATTATTATTAGAAGCAAGATTTTTTTGCTTTCTCAAAGGGTATCATACACGAGTAAAGATCTACAGGGACATCCTGATCAGTGATAGTACATTTGTTAGGTTAATCCATGTACTGAGAAGTAGAATCTAACAAATCATTCTGACTAATATGTACTAGCCAAGGCAGGGCTTTTCTTCCTGTTTTTTATATATTTAGCTTTAGCTGTTCCCTTTATTTCAGGGTAAGTTTCAGGTCAAGTAAGTACTTTGCCAATGGATGTTCATATTTAAAAATTGCACCAATACCAATCAACACCATGCTATCTCTTTTCGTGAATTAACAGAAGGTAGAAAGCTTGACTTGCTCATAAAACTGCATTAAATTGATTTCACTCAATCTATTGTGCCCTAAGAGACAGCTACAGAAAGAGGAATATATTTAACGTATCCAGGAAATGTAAAACTACAGCTGCCTGAAATAAGGATGGGCAAAATCAGCTTAGAAAAGGGATGGAATCAAGACTGATGCCACAGGGCATTTATCTCTGAAGTACAGCCCATCTGAGACATAAAACACCAAGTAAAAGCAACAGTGATGGCTGCAGGAACAGCAATTACTCTTAAAGTTCTGTAATTCCTCCTGCCCAGGAAACACAAAGTACTAATGTGAACAAAGTGAACCTCAGAATGTTCTTGAAATGGAGATGAAGCTTGAAACTCCCTATTTGCTAAAGGGGAAACAGACTCAAGGAGTGTCATCCCTGGTCACTGCCAGAAGAGAAGACAGACCTCTGTCTGTCAGGGTCATACTACTAACAGGGAAGGGTGTTCCCCTCCTGGGAGGAATGGCTTTATGCATTATTCCAGACCTAGCAAGGCTCAGGTCACAGGCATTCTGACTAGTTTTGTGAAAGTGACTTCAAAGTGACTTGAGAATGATTTACCACTAAAATTGCACTAGAACTTTCATAAATTGTCAAAGTTTGGGTAGGTTCAGCTCAATGGTTTCTTTTCTCTGTTTTTACACCCTAAGGTTGGCTGAGAAGAAGCCCAGATGGTGCTGATGGGCAAATTCCTGGTGGACCAGACACTTGTACAAGCAACAAGGAAAAGGGAGCTATACCGACGTGCTTCTTGTCCATGCAACCACTGCTGATCTGCAGAAAGCAGCTGATCTGTGCTCTATTTTCTCTTCCTGTTTGGGTCTCAGGCAGACATTGTTCAGTTATTTGCAAATGGAAACTTGTAGTCTGACTGAATATCTCATCAACTGACCCTTGATGGAGGGAAAGGACTCCTTCCTTGGCTTTTAATAGGAGAAGTAATAAACATACTCCCTTTAAAAGAGAGGGCACTCTCCACAGCGTCAGCACAGGGATGAAGGAAGAATTTGCTCATTTTGATCTTTTGGAAAACGTTCTTATCGGCCAGCTTGACTGTTGAAGTGGGTGAATGAGAGACACGGCATAGAGAGCTAAATTAATTGAGATAAAGTGTTGGAAAAGATAATTAAATAATAAATATATGAAGACAGATTCCATGTTTCAAGAGAGACAGAAGGGTAGAACACAAAGGTATTTCCATGGGCTAGGCTTAGCTAGAAAAGCTAGTTTCCTCACACCTTACTGGGCAAAGACACTAAGAATTACCATCAAAGTCCTAGTGAAGAAAGTCATCTTTGTCTGCACTGAGAGCAGAAGAGTCTCACGCCACTCCAAAGTCAAAAAAGTCAGCTTCTGGGAATGGATTTGTTTCTTCTCCACAACATTGAGGAGGAAGAAAATGACAGAAAAGACTTGGTAAAGGACAAATGAAAGGAAAGTATCGTCATAATCTTGATGAAAGAGCAGAGGAAAAGGTCAGCGGGAGGAAAGGTAAAATAATAAAACAAATCCTAATTTTGTAATTAAATTTAGTATGATCTTGCGCAAAACACCAGCATGTAACTCCACAACATGAAAACTGGTAGCTATGCTTACAAGTCACCCAAAGAAGCAGTCCTTGATTTTATTTTTAAAGTGAAGTAGAAAGAAAACCAGCATACATTCCTCATGATCCCTAGACAGCTTGCTCTCCAAAGCTTAAGCCAACTCATTATTCTTGCCTATGTCCTTTTTCCACGTATAGCAGAGGGCCATTTTACCCCCTTGTTGTGTTCTGGGACAGTCCAGTCTCAAGCTGACAATAGGCTTATTCCTCTTTCTTAGAGAAAAAGAACTTGACTCTGGAGAAACATCCATCACTGACAACCCCAGATGCACTGAACAACCTGTCATCCAGACAAGTTTTCATTTAATTTAGGACCATGTCTGGGACTCCGAATAGGCATTCTGTACCCAGCTAGCTAACTTTTTCAGTAGACTTTCCTAACAATGAGCAAAGCATTAATTTTTAGGTCTTTTGTTTCTAGCACTGATGGCGATGTCACTGTTAATCTTCTGCTCCTTGCTAACACTTAATTTAAACCTATCACAACTTTTTTAAGGGTTATCTCCCACAGAGTCAGAATAGTTAAGGAGAAAATGAAAACTAGGAGCTGCCCAAGAGCAAGAAAGAAGCAGTTTTCACTATGTACTGTGGCAAGAAAGAGGAAACTTATATAACACTTGCACTTCAGAGTTGTTCACATCCCATCTATTTTTGAGAAGGTACAAAAAACTGAAAGACAGTCTGTGATATGACTTATATATGACCCAGAAGAGGTGGATGAATCCAGTCTGCTCAGAAGAAAATATTAAGTCAACAGGTTTTGCTCAGCATAAGATAACAGATACAGGAATGGGTATCCAAGTCCTTTGGCTTGCAATGGACAGTTCAAACTACTGATGAGGTTTTCATGAGATCACAAATGGGGTTTCAGCAAGAAGGGGTTCTGTTTAGCCTTAGGTAAAAATCAAATGCCTGAAGCCAGTCATAAACCACAGTTCACTTTAGCTCTTGCTTTCTTTCACCTGGAGTAATGCTGCCAGGACACATTAGAAAATCAGTACCAGTCACCTACAGAAGGCAGTAGGACAGATATGCATCATGTATAGGTCTACTTAAAAACAAGCTGTCTGCTTGAGGTACTAATATATTTTCATAACCTTAAATCAAGTCTAACATTGAGGAATGAAAATGGATAAAACAAATGCAATTTTAATTAGTTAAAAGCTGCTTTTTAAATGTTCCTGATCCAAAGAACAAAAGAAAAGCTGATTAAGAATGTATCAGTTGTACAATACAATATTACAAACTCGGGGAAAAAGGCCAAGCAGGAACTAAGTAGTTTAATAGGTCATGTAGAATGAATCTCTACTTATTTACTGAAAACCTGCTTTGGCAACTTCCCTGAGAAGAAAAATGCAATTCTTTACTGAGTTCCAAGTAAATGGTAATTATTAGCCAGAAAACCAAAACACAAACTTAAAGTCAACTTTAGGTCTAACCATCATCTTCCCCTGCCATTTATCTAAAGTAAATACTGTGTGCTCTTAAAATTTCCCAATAGTGTGGGAAAATCAGGGCCCTTTGAAGGGTCCACATGGACATCCTAGGGCTTTGCATGGGAAGCCACACTTTCCTGAGCAGGGCTTCAGATGGAGCCAGGTGCCACCCTACCTAACCCTGCAAAAGGACAACCTCAGAAACAGAAGCTCTTTTGAGCTTAGCATCTGCTAAGTGCATGTACTTAGTGCTTCAAAACAAATACACTTCACACCCTTTTCTCAGATAGATGTTTTCTCCCCTTTTATTTTGCCCTTACAGCCACATCTGAAAACAACCTGAGAAAAAAAAAAATCTCTAAAGCAAAACTGTGGCCAGTTCAGGCTGTGAAAGGCAGCAGAAAAGTGGTAATGAGATGCCACCAATTCTGTTCTTATTGGCCCCTTCATTTCACACATTCCTTTCGGTTTCTTTTCCTTTGTTGGTACCTTGTTGTCTGCTGTTTTGAGATGGTGTAAAACTGGAACTGGAACTGGAGCTGGAACTGGCAGGACTGGGCTGTTCAGACTTAAAAGGAAAAAAGAAGAAAATAAATAACATCGCAAGAAACATTTTTGCCTAAAATTCTTACCATTAGTTACTGCCTAGGGCATGCTGCCAAGAAAAAAGAACTATGGAACAGAAGAATACTCAAGGATCTTTATTTCAAGTGTCAGTGAGGCAAGCATTGTGGAAACCACTATGCACTCAACATGCACACACAATACTACTTCATGCCTAGTTCTTTACTAAAGCCCATATCCTAACAAGAAGTTCAACACCTTGCTTAAAAAACTATACAATGTGAGAATCTAAATGAGTTTTCAGAAGACCTAAGGCTCCTGTGTCCTTGTCATACTGTAGTTGCAACATTTTCCAAATTAGTAATGATATAATAGATTTGAAAAACAGAAGCCCTGATCAGACCACACTACATGCCAGAAAACCTCAGAGAGTTTTCTTTCTTCTTCCTTAGAAAATAAGTCTTAAGACAAGGGTTCAAAACAAACTTTTCTGCTGTTACTGGACTTCTCCTCATCCCTACTTTTCCCATGTGTATTAAGACTCTACAGATTGTGATAGTAATTGAACCAGAAAGATCACCTTGTTAAACAGAGAAATTATCTGGAACCCACAGATTACAAAAGAGAACTAGGTTTTTAAAACAGAGTTGTTAAAATCAGTTTACATCATTTAACAAACAGTTCTATACTTTGTTTTTCCACTATTGTTTAAAATGTATGATTTTTTTTCTCCAAAATTCTATAAAATTACTGAGAAAGGCCTATTACTTCATCTAAAAATTCTGTATATTTTTTCTCATAGTGTTTATGGCTTATGAGGGTTGTACTGAGAACTCCTGCTTCCTGTTGCCATGTTGCACGTCTCCATATACTTTTTTGCTGTTTCTTAGGCTCATTGGCTTGAAGTTGCATGGGTGTCAGTACAGAGTTGCACACTCATCTATGTGCACGAGACAAAGAACGCACCTGGTATGTAGGCACAGTGGGTGCTAATAGAGTACATAAAACAAGAAAGAAATGTCCATACTGAAGGAACGGTCAAAATAAGGTTAGGAAGTAACTATCTAGAAATCTACTATTGAAAAGAAAACCTGCTTACACTTTAAATTTTATGCAACTGTGTCATCGTGACATGTTATCCAGGCTAAGGAAAGTCTTCTGACTCTCCTTGCCTGTACAATATCCCTCATGATTAAGTTAGAACTAAATTGTTATCAAAAACAGCAGCAGTAATATCCAGTCACTGTAAAACTCAGTTTTCACTCACACACAGGCTGCTTAAGCCTAATAGTTGCTTTTTCTCCATAAATCACTTGCTGCCTTTTCAGTAGGCAGACTTACAGCCTTTTATTGCCTTTTCTAACAATAAGAGATTCCTATTTGGGCAACAGAATGCTTGAGAAAAACACCATTAACATCTGCCTTCCTCAAATCAACACCACCAGCTCCAGTTCTCACAGGTACACAGTCAAAATGCAGACTCTGCACCTGACTGCATGTGTATAGAGAGCCTGTATAATGGTGAAGCAACCCTGTTCAAGAAAACCCAATGCAACCAACAACACAACACATTTCCGATTACAGAGAGAGAGATTCTTACATGCTCAACAGCATCAGAACTTTTTGGAAGACATTGCAGCATCATTGGACACTGCTTCAAAAATCAAGTAATTCTGAAAAAAACTTTTATCTGCTTGAACTTTTGCAAAACAATACAAGATTTTTAGCTGTAAAATAATTATGGTAACATGAAAAAGACTGAACTGATGAAAAGCAAGAGTCAATGCAAACTTTAAAGACATCACCATTCTGGAAACTAATTTCAGTCTTCCAGCTTCAGGTTACTCTTAAACATTTGGTTTATCTGTCACTTTCTGCTTTCTGTAGCAAAATTATTAGCTTACAACAGCGTTCTGCAGATTTCCATTAACTGTATTTTTCCTTTATTGATTTCAACGTGAACCTTAACTTACATAAAATCCATTCCTTTAAAAAAGTGAGAAACACTAAACGACTATCATATTCAGTTTAAAATACTTGAAGAAGTGCTAAAACTAGGAAAAAAAAAGTCACACAGGTATGAAGATATCTGTCACTTAAAACTTCACTTCTTTTTTTTGAACCAGTTCACTGGAAATTAAAAAAGGGAAAAGGCCTGATCTCATTCATGTTATAAGGCATGCAAACACCAGTAAAAGTCCTCTATGTCAAAATTGTCTCCCAGCATTAACTAACTGAAAGAGGATCACAAGCCGGAATGGATATGAATACATATAAAGTTGTTATATCTTCCTGGTAAAAATTTTACTCTGCTTTAGCAGGATCACTTTGAGAAGCCAAACCATAAAGTCCCAGTGAAACGCAAATGATCATCCATACTCTTTTAAAAAGGGCTCTTAATGCCTCTTGGAAGAATTTACATTATTTCCTTAAACAGCCCTATCTGAAAATTTATTCCAAGAAATACAGATTAGCTTAAATGTTAAAATTATTAAGTATTGGAAATTAAACCTAGCTTTTTTCACTTTAAGAAATCTGGGCTGAGAGCGTCCAGAGGAAACAGCTGCTTTAAACATAAGAATGAACATTATTAACAGAAAAGACTTTTCTTTTCAGAAGGAACTAAAAATATGCCTTCCATATATGAATATGAATTAGTGCCTACAGAGCTGATGCTTCTAGTTACCAGAGGCTATCTTTTGTCACTTAAGCAATGCTTTTTGACAGTTTTATAGGCTGTTATTCCAAGGACTTCGGTATTTATGGTTTTATTCACTTGGGCTTTCTGCTCTAATCACCAAACAGATTTTTGTTTTTAACAGGTCTGAAATTAGCTAAAGGGTGTCCTTCAACAATAAAAGCTTAATATAGTACCAGCAAAGAGCTTTTCTCATATGCCCTTTTCCTGTTTTACTAGTTTTCTCTTCCTGCAGACAAGCTAATGAGAGTTTGGGCCCAAACTGTTCATTAGTGCAATGATCCAATATGATTTATTGCATTCTTAGCGAGTCTCTTTCATTTTAGGGCTCTCACACTGATGTACAGGAGACACTGGCTTCTTTATTAGGCCTGGTTGAGGGATTCTGTGCTTTGAAACTGTTCAGCAAGAAAAGGCACTTCTATTTGGCTCAAGTTTTCCCTGAAATGGTACCTTTTTCACTAGCTCCAAATCACTTGGTTTCTGTCATTTCCAAACTTTTCTATTTTTACAAGTAGTACAACTTACTCTTAAGCTGCAAATAATTTTCAGGCAAACTCACCTGTTTATGAAACAGGATATAATAGAGCTGTTTCTATAACATTTCATGGTTGTAAAAATTCACCTAACTTCTTCTAAAAATAAACCCCATAATTTACATTAAAAAAATAGAAAACATTTGTATATGGATGACAATGGCTTTTCTTGCCTTCTCCTGAACCATTTTTAAAGAAAGCTTACATATGGTTTCCTGAAATAAACTTTAAGTGATGCAGTAATATCCCATTTCATATCAACCTGTCTACATAGTTCCTACTTTTATGCACAATATTCTAAAGATCCATGCTTCCCTGTGCCATACATACCGAAAAGTTTATCCACTTAAAACTGCCTATAGCTGAGTATTACTTCCACTCCCACTTTGCCCAAAGTTAGCTTCTCAGAGAGGAGGAACATGCTCCCCCAGGACAAGCCTTCTTCTCCAACAGGACTCCTGTACTTACAACTTCCACTGCCTCTTAAGCACCATGTCACTGACCACTACCTCAGCTTTCAGCAGAGAAATCCAACTTACCCGTAGCTCAAGGGACAGAACAACCCCACCTCATCCACCAACTGCCCACACCTGCGACCGCCACAGGGAGACACCGTTTTGATGTTCATAAGCCTGAACTGAGCCACCTGCACCCTCCCCAAATTTTGTATCACCGCATCTCCTGCCAAGCTCTTACAATAACAACTAACCTCTGAGGCAGGGTAAAACTGTTCTAAAAAAGTTAGATTACAGATGGCAATCTCACAGGAAAGATGGAGTGGTAAGTGAAATTAATTATTTTCTTATAGAAATTGAAATAATTATTCATAACTATGACACATAGGGAATTAAACAATTATTCAGAGAAGTTAAGATTAAGGAGATGTAAAATTTAAACAGGAAATGATAGGTTATTGATTTTTGAAAGGAGGCAGAGACAGTCATTTGGTAGAGATTGTGACCTAAGGTATTGAGACAATTAGCTGCCTTCATTATTTATGGTAATTTCAAACAAAAAAATCTGTATCACTGATGGAGATGTTGTTCTTCGTTAATTAAGTTGACTCTGTATCTGCTACCTGTGCAAGTCCATGGGCCCTGACAGGACACACCCAGGAGCAATGAGGGAGCTGGCAGATGTAACTGCAAGACCACTCTCAATAATCTTTGATTGATCATGGTGACTGGAAGAAGTGCCCAAATATTGGAGGAAAGCAAATATCATTCCTGTCTTCAAGAAGGAAGACCTGGGGTACTACAGACCAGTCAGCCTCACCTCAAATCCTGGGAAGGTGTTGGAGAAGCTAATCCTGGAAACCATTTCCAGCCACTTAAGGATGAGAAAATCATCAGGAGTAATCAGCATGGCTTCACCAAGATGAGCAGACAGTGATGTGGATTGAAAATTGGCTGAATGGCTGGGCCCAGAGGTGCAAAGTCTATTTGGAGGGCAGTAGCTAGCAGTATACTCCAGGGGCCAATACTGAGTTCAGTCCTGTTTAACATCTTCATTAATGATCTAGATGATGGTGCAGAGTGTGCCCTCAGCAAGTTTGCTGACTACGCAAAACTGGAGGAGTGCCCGATATACCAGAAGGTCATTCTGCCACCTTCAGGGGCTGGTGAAATGGGCTAACAGGAACCTTGTGAAGTTCAACAAGGAAGTGTGAAGTCCTGAGCCTGGGGAATAACAGTACCAGGCACCAACATATTCTGGGGACCACCCAGCTGGAAAGCAGCTTGGCAGAAAAGGAACTGGGGGTCCTGATAGATCTTATTAATGTAAATACCTGAAAGGGTATTGCAAAGAGGATGGAGCCAGGCTCTCTTCAGTGGTGCTCAGTGACAGGACCAGAGGCAATGGACACAAACAGAAACACATGAGGTTCCCTTTGAACATCAGGAAACACTTTTGAACTGTGAGGGTGACCAAGTATGGGCACAGGTTGCCCAGAGAGACTGTGGAGTCTCCCTCCTTAGAGATACTTAAAAACCATCCAGACATGGTCCTAGGCAACCAGCTCTAAGTGGCCTTGGTTGAGGAGGGGAGTTTGACCAGATGACCACCAGAAACTCCTTCCAACCTCAACTAGTCTGTGACTCTGTGAATCTGAAACACATCCTTCATTTAACATTTAGTATTCAGAAAAGGCCTTAAGCCAAACATTGCAACTGTTTTGTCTGAACAATTGCACTGGATGAAGCAGGATCTGCATTTCTTTAGAGACTGTCCTACTGAAACATGCATCTACTTTTGAAAGAAAATCATTCTCCTTCTATATGTATGTATATTTTTTGTTACAGCTTTATAAATGAAAAATAAATTTGAGACACTGCTAAGACTCAGAAATACTCAAGCTAGTGTAAGACTTAGAGAAGACTTACGCACAGGACACTGAGCTAACACAAGTGGATAAAAAATTTCTTTTGCAGTACATTGCACAATACAGTTGAAAGATGAAGCACTATCAAAGGCCACGGCCCATAGGAGTATTTTTGCTGAAGAAATCTTATTGGTAAGAGCAGAACACAAACAGTAAAGCAGGCAAAGTAGTACAGGAGGGAAGATTATGTTTTCTCATGTAGCACAGATAACATTACAGTTTCCATGGATGTCACGCTTACAAGATAATGAGCAAACTAAAGATGAAACAAAGTCAGATAACTCTAACCAAGAAGAATTAAAACTCTGTTCTAAATATGTAAGTAATGCTGGCAAAGACAGGGTTCTATAAGTTTTAGGCTTTTAAAAATTGGCACTAAAAACTCTGTTATCTGGACCACATTTCCCCAGAAAGGAATTAATAAAGTATGAGCAGCACAATGTGGGGAAGTTAACAGCTCTATACTCTATTCTAAATCTGAATTACATGAAAAGAAAAAATGGGGCCCTTGATGGAAGGTGAAGATATCCTAAATAAATCACTTGTTTCAAAAATATCGCTTATCTTGTAAGCTCAGTGGCATGCAAACCCTTTGATTAGAAAATGGTGACTGTCTGTACTCTGGTAAGTGTGGAAAGGCCAAAATAAGCTGACAAGCAATACTCAGATACTGATTTTTTGGGAGTCCAACTTTACAGTTTTTAAACTTTCCCTTTAAGAACCTTCACACATTCTATACATGAAGTTCTCATAAGCCAACAAAGGAGAGAAATGTGTTTTAGAAAGAAAGTCTAACCCTCAATTTTAGTACTAGACACAAACTAGAAAAATTCAACCTAGGTATTAAAGCCAGTGAGAGAGTTTCATTCAACTAATCTAGATTTTTTGCTCTAATGGGACTAATAGCAGTAGCAGAAAATAGGTGGCAGCAGTTCTGGCCAGCCCTGACAGCTGCTGTATTGGAAGCAAACACCACCCCATCCTCCTCTCTTGCCCCATTTTCTCTCCTGTGCCCTATTTTACATATCAGAGCTGACAAGGACAGGTGTTGATGCAGTCCCAGTTCGCACAGACCTAAATATAAGAAAACTGACAACTTTTCTTCTGAAGCACAGCTGCAGTCCCTCTGCACTGTCTTTGCTATTGCAGAGCCCTCACTCCTGAACCCATACCCCAGAAAAAAAAAAAAAAAAAAAAAAAAATTGCCCAAAATTTCACCATAGATCTAGTGCAGCTCTTACATGCCATCTTTATTGGCCTTGTCAGTTTTATAGCAAGTCTCATCATATTTACTGTTTTCTCAGACTTAACTCCTGGCATTCAAATTTTTATGTGAAAATCTCAGCTTTCATTTCAGTACATCCCAGTTTAAGTGAAAAGCTGTAGAGGAAAAAAAAATACAAAAAGCTATGTTGTATCCTAAAAAATTCAGGAGTCCCTAAGACAAAACAAAGCCTCTCAAACTATTTCTTAAAGTTTCATAATTTTTAGCAAATCTTGTGATACTGTAGACTGAACAATGATTTTTACATGTCATGGTTGGCAACAGTATGCAACAGAAAACACATTTTTCTCTATAGAAATTTCTGAGGCATATGTCAGTATGGCTCCTAATCACTTGCTCTATGCTAATATTGTAGTGTATTTGTTTAGTAGTTTTCACAAAAGATCATGCATATTATATACACACAGAACTATACAATTCTGATTTTCAGAAAAAAAACCCCACAGAACAGACTGTTGTCATCTTTCTCATATTTTACCATTTATGGCTGACACCTCTGTGTGCTGTAACTTTGCCTACACATGTACTTTTACTGATTACTACAAAAAATAATACTCATTTAAAGCTCCTTGTCTGTGCTTTGGAGACTTAAAATAGGTTTTCAATAGCATGATCTCAGCTTTATATTAGTAGTAATATACTTGTAACGTAACTGATACAGGTAACTGAAGTTATTAAAATATTAGCTAAATTGAGATCGCATGTACTACAAGTCTGGTCAATCTTGAGTTTTACAGTGTTCAAAGGATCAAAAAGGCTGCATATCGCACAAATAAATCAAGCTGAATTGTCATGTATACAAAATGTTTTCTTTGGCTAAAACTGTAACACTTAACTCACAAAATTTTATCTACTCCTAATAGTCCTCTGCCAAAGCAAATTTAGGTCACTCAGAGTGGCTTTTTCCTTTTGCCTTCAACTTGCCTTTCCCTGCCTTGAGCCTGAGAGGAACTTAGCACCTGAACTGTTCTTGTCCAGAATATTCAGACCATGGCTCTTTGCTTGATATTTCTGCCCACTTTTTTATTTTACTCTCATTGTGGAAGTTGCAATGCAATAAACACTGTCTTGAAACCACATCCTTTTCATCCATAGAATAAAATTACAATGTATTAACTGAACTGCATTATAGCAGAACAGGCAATGGAAAAAGATTACTCATACAATGAAAGAAATTAAAATTTTCACAGCCTATATCTCTCTGTCATAGTTTAAACCATGATACTTTTGTGGTTGATAATCTGAATCACTAAAAACACATAGGTTGGACTCATATGCAGTCTTCTCCCACTATTTAGGTAACACCTGAAATGACCTCACACAAAGAGGGAAAGTTATTGATTTACTTCTGTCCTAATCATAACTGCTGACCAACAATGGCATTTAAGGGCATAAACTTCACAATGTTGGTTTTTTTTTTATAGGGTAATCAATGTTGACGCCAACAATCCAGTTTCTTCTGACCCTGGTACCCATCATCCTCAGGCATATGAATAATCTTTCCTTGGGGTGCTCAGGCACCAGCAGAGATGTCTGTTAACCTCAGCTACAGAACACAGCTCTCCTGGTGATGGGGTACATACTATCAGTCACCTTTAAACATTCTCCTCTTATGTCACTCTGAAGTGTTTATACAAGTAGATATTTAAACAGATTCTGACAAATGCAAATAGCTTAATTTATCTTATCTCCTAATTCTGCTCGCTGAAAGATTAATTCCTACAACACAGAACATAATTTCCTTCACTTTTGCCAGGTGGCTTGCAGCACAGTTAGTACACAGTAAGCAATTCCTTCATGGAGGTTCAGACATCCATGACAAGAAGACGTAACATGACTCAAAATAATTTGAAAAACCCTACATACATGTCCTAGAATGAGGCAGCCTTGTCTTGCTGTGATCAACATCTTCAGCCCACAGACACTGAGCATGGACTGTGCTAGATATCCCAGCTACGAGTTCTGGATGCAGAATGCAACAGAGACTACACACCATCCTCCTTCTGTGTCCAATGTCACCTACTTACTTGCTCATTTGACTGTGCAAACTTCACATCATCTCTCTTGCCTTAAAAGACTGTCACGACAGACAGAACCCAAGGTTATAGACTAAGTGAACTCAATACACATTATGAAGGAACGGTCCGTAAATTAAGGGAATAATATACGTGTGTGTGTGTATGTAAATATATTGATTTCTTTTTTTTTTTTTTTTAAAGTGGAACTGAAATATGACATAAATGGTATGGAATAAGGGGTGGGTATTCTCCTGTGGTTTTTTGCTAGGATAGGATTAACTTTCCCCTTAGTAGCTAGAAAGCACTGTGTTTTGGTTTCAGTGAAGATTGTTATGAAAAGAAATGTTGATAAGGTACAAGGACACCGTGCCTGGGTAGTTTCCAAGAACAGGGGACTGGAAGGGGCATGGGGAGAAGAAAAGTGCAGTAGTCAGTAAAACCCAGAATTGGCAGTTGGATATGCCAATAAGATATTCCATATCTTATGGAATGTTTAGTATATTAACCTGGGCTGACTGGAAACAGGCCGTTCTCTTGGGAATTGCTTGGGTTCACTTTTCTGGGATTGCAATTTGGGTTTCGGAGTTCCTTTTTGCTCCTCCAGGATCATTATCAGCGGGTGGTGAGAAACTGTACTCTGCATCACTCTCTCTATTTATTTATTTAATTATCATCGTTGTTGTTGCTGTTATTATTATTACTATTTTAATTTTATTTTACTCTATTATTATACTATTTACTCTATTATTATACTCTATAATATTATACTATTACTTAATTATTAAATTGTTCTTATCTCAACCTACAAGTCTCCTGACCTTTACCCCTCTAATTCTCTCCCGGATTCCCTGGGGAGGGGGACAGGGCTGTAAGTGGCTGTGTCTTGTTTGGCTACCAGCTAAGTTAAACTATCACATGCAGGCGTTAAGGCTTTCCCTAAATAGTAACTGCTGCCTGGCACGCCTTGATTTTGCAGTGAAGGAGCGGACACTGTTGTCGTAAGGCAACCACACAGAAGGCGAGACAGAGCACCGCTGGGTTACATCTGCTTTCATTTATTCCCTGTACCAGGGTTACACGCACACGTCGGTACTGGAAGTACAGTGACACACAGACACTATCACTCTCGCATGTGGGTCAGGCACATGCTGTTCATCAGGAGCATCCCTTGCCCATTCCAAAAGGGCCCCCCAGCATTCCCCAGAACTGCGGCATCGAATGCTAACACCCAGGACAACCACAGGGCTCCACAGCATGAAGAGCTGAATGGCAGTCCCGCTTCAGCAGGCAATGAATTGACATTAATTCTACACAGGCATGACACATGATACACTCACAGCACTAACAAGTTCAGGCAGCCTTTATCCTGCCTTGATAAAATTTAAACTTCAGGGGATTACTCAGTCTTTTAAAATATAAAAATTAAATTGTGCATTTATGGTGTGTCCTGGAGAATTCAAATCAATCATTACTAGATTACAAGCTTCTGAATGGAAAGTGTTACGAAAATTATCTAATGAATTTCATGGGGAGTTTGGCAGCAAACCTTCAAAGGCATATGAATAAAACATGCCATTTTTGCCAAAGAAAACAACTGTAAACTTGATGGTTCCGCATAAAAAATAAAAGATCTAACTACTGTAGACATAGTTAAACTATTTCACCTGGTAACTAACAGGTGTTGGATTTCTTTTTTAACTATATGGAGCCATTTCTCTGGATCCCAACATAATGTATATACGCAGATAAAGCAACTTCAAACCAATGAAATCCGTATAAAGGAGATCTCACTTGATTACTATTAAAATAAAATATCCCATGTTTAGCATTTTGGCTGCAATCATCTAGGCCTCACAAAAACTGTCCTGACTTTACTGGACCAGGTACTGTCTTTTTTTGCCAAAAAAGAAAGAATATAATGAAAATATTGGCACTGCATATACCCAATCAAAGATCCTTACTTTCTCCAGGCTAGCAGGTGAATAGAATCCAGAAATACACTAATGCAAATAATAAAGCTAATCCACATGAGTAGTCCCCACTGAAATGGATGTAGCTAACCCTTGTGAATAAAGTAAAATACTGACTCTGAACTAGTAGCCTAATAACTAATAGCCTAAATATGATGTTATTTCTGTGGTCAAAATATGATATTTCCTGAAAGTTTAAAAAACAATTCAATACCCATGAATTTCCCTCAAGAATGCAAAATTTCCTGACTCTCACAACATTACATTTGCAACCTGGACATTTAACCATATCTACATAGTTTCTCTCCACTATTTTATTTCTAAATCCATACATTTTTGTAAGCCAGCAATTTCCTAACACAACATGGTAACAGAGGTATCTCAGTTTAACATCTGAGCTTGCTGCCACAGAAGAATCACTACCTGTCAATCTTGCTGCTTCCTCATCTACCCATGGTTCATCTCACCACATACAGAGCAGCCTAATGTGCATTTAAACTTTTGTGAGCAAAGCCAAAGCATTTTTCCCTTCATAGTAACAACTAATAAAAATAGGCTTAGTATAGCAGCTGAAATGTGCCATTATTACAGTAGATGCCGAAGACCTTAGAGCATACTTGTGACTGCTACCATTTCTCTAAGGAGGTCTGATTATCTGAGGCCACTGTTTCTCTCTGAGCACATATCTGGCAGGAACCACCTTGGACTGTACAATATTTACATGACCTGCTAATGCTAACCTGTTTGCAACTACTGAATTACCTCCTCGACACAGGAGTACTATGGGCAAACAATCACCACAAGAGTGGCTGCCAAGGTTTTAAGAGCAGCATTCAGACCTGAATAAAAGTTACCAAATGCAGAAATAATGCATTGAAATATCAAGCAAAAATTAAAGATTCTAAGAATATGAGAGGCCGCAAACCCACAGTGCCCAGCCTGCAATGAAGGACATAATCATTATCAATCCTATTCTGCATCATTAAAGATTTTAAGAGAGTCACAGTATCACAAAAAAATTAAAACCTAGCTCCTTTTTTTTTTTCCCTGGGTAACTACATGAAAATTCTACACAGAGTTCTATTTCACTACTGTCTGTCATTTCTAACTTTAAATATTATTTGAAAGAGATCTTACTTTGGCTCCTAGCCCTTGCAGAAAGTAGGATTTTTCAGCAAACAGGGGCCTGGAGGTTTTACTGTACTAATATTCCTATCTCAATAAAGCCATAAACCTGACATGTTTTCATTCCAGACCTTACTTTACATGCTTCATACCAACGCCAGTAAAATAATTCCTCAGTCTTTATGCGTAATTTCTAACTGAATATACATGTTGCTCCTGAATAGCTTTGCTAGCTCACATAACTCTAAAAAGACGCACACTGTTTTGAACACCAAGTCTATCACACATTTTAAATCACGGACATATTTGAAAAGTGATACGCAACAAAGCAGAGTTAAGAGAAATGTAGACATGTTTCACTTACCAACAGCTCACAGTCAACAGAAAAACAGAGTTAAAATAAATAGAGCAGTGTAACACACCACAGCATATGCCAAATAGACCACATACATACATACCATACCGCATGCCAGAACAACCATAACATTGTCTTATTCTTTAAGTCATGCACAGAAGGGTAGTAAGTTTATCAATAAGCAAGGATGCATTTCACTTTATTTCCCACTGTAATTTTATGGAGGTATTTGGAGCTCAAAACAGGTACTGACTGCAGGACATCAGAGGACAGTGTCTGGCTTTCTGAAATGCCCCCAAGGCAATAGTAAGCTCACCTGTCTGCCTTATTAAGCCTGAACTTCAAGGGACAGATTAGAATATGGATTAGCCATTGGCAGACATGCTGAACTACATGAAAAAGAATCCATCCCACTCTCTGAGGGTACTAAACCTCTACCTCCTTGACTTCATGAAGGTGAAGGATAGTATGCCAACTCTGAACACCCAGACCTAGGCAGAGCATGATGCCAATGTTGGGAAGGGTTTAGCATACCCTGCTTTTCTGTCTGAAATTAAAGCACATTAATTGAAAGGATACACCCCACTTCAATTCACTGAACAGGGCTGTATCTGAAAAAATGAGATATATAGCTGTTCCTGTATAGCAAAAGCATTATCATATTTTCCCTTCCATTACTCTCTAAGTAACACTGCAACTTTTCACTTTTTTTTTCTTTATATGACTATATATATGGGACATACCCTTTATGGATCTATCTGTAAAATCTAGTTCTTTTCCTGAAATGCTTAGAAACGCACCAACACATACAAAAAGTTCAAACTATTTTTTCCAACATACAGAATTACCTCTATTACACTGCCTGGTCGCCTTTCATTAGGCTCCCTGGTTAAAACTAATGAAGTGTAGAAGGAATGACTCTTTGAGAAATTCTGTAGACACTCATTAACCAGGCTGTCCAGCTGGTTACAGCACAAACAATGGCGTGAATCCACAGGCACCTTCGGGAATTATTCTGGGTTTTCTAGATACCTTTTCTGAAAAGAACATATTATGGACTTTCCAAGTAGTATCCCGTCACTGTCTAGACTAATACTCAGCCTGATTTACTAATGAACACAGTCCAAGAGTGACAGGCATCCTTTCCACCCATACAGACGTGGACCACACTGGCCCTCCCACTGAAAACCCATCTGTTTGATGATCAAGGATGTCAATGTTAAAATACACCAGAGCCCAGACCAGCAAAATCTGCTTCTATTCTGTGTGGACTCCGGTAGTTTACCCTCTCAGTAACAGTTCTCACAGAACTAGAAAACCTTGAATCTGCTTATTTGCTTTAGTACAGAATTAAAGAAATCCTTATGTCCTGCAGGTCAACTGCAGATGGATGATGGACAGCAGTGCAAGTGGATTTGTGTCATCCTATGAAAAACACAAGAGAACACCTCTTATGTGATTGGTAATGGGCCAAGAGGCCACAAGACAACAAAGACAGAAAAGCATGTCAACAAATAAGAAAGATTGGTTTTAAGCATCTATCCAGATTCTTCACACATCAGTTATCTGCAAGTTGCTATGTAGCACACACCTCTGTAGTGCCAGCATTTGCAAAATTCCAGGTAACGTTGTAGTTGCTCCTCTCAATTCTTTTGTCTTTGAAGAAAAAGTAAAAGTGCCAGTAAAAGTGTTTGTGCCACTACATGACACATATTTGAATGAGTAGAAAATCTCAAAGCAAAATCTATGTTAATTAGCTGGCTATACTAAGGGTAGTTAGTGAGTCTTAAGGGTACAGACATTAATTAAAATAGAAGATTCAGCCTCTTCTGAAGTCAGTAAAAATTAATTCACACCAAGGCTGACGAGTGTGAATATTTTCAGGTTTAAAGACAAATTTGTAAGTTCTAAGCCAGAATGAGAATGCCACCCCAACCACAATATCACCAGTGCCATGCAGTAAAGCAGAGCCATTCCCATTCAATATCTAAGTTTTACAGCCTTTGCATGCCCTAAGGGACCAGTCATTAAAAGGTCAGTTCAGAAATAAATTACTTTCTCCCTTGTGGCAAGTTTCTATGAAGTAAAAACCTAATGTCGTCAACTCCCCACAGCAGGGTATTTATTGGGTGTTTCAGAGAGGGCAAGCAGGGCTACAGATCTGACAGCAGCAACAGAGGCACACAACAACAAAACGGAAAAATGAGAGAATTGAACAGACATGGCTGGAAAGATTTCCTCTTTACCATGCACACTACCTCTAGCCACAGGCACAAATAAAGGCACCAAACAAGCCTTCTCTTCCCATCCCTTTCCTTCCCTACTCACCTCCCTATAAAAAGACAGTTCTGAAAACCAAAGTCTGCTAGAAGAATGATTAAAATCCTAGCCACCAAGAGCAAATGATGCTTGGAACAGATGAGAAGGCACAGTAGACAAATACTTTCAGGCAGGCATAGTAAACAAATATTTTCAGGAAAGTAAACTCCCATAAAAACCAATCTTTCTTCTTGGGAAAGCGTGTTACTTTGGATAGATTCTCCTCATCAGAGTGAGGATTCTAGGAACTCCTCCTCTTCCACAAAACTGGCATCAATCACAGAACTGCCCATTTAGCAGAAAAAATAACAAACAACACAATGATTTACTGCAACCCTTTCCTGAATTTACTGAATTCCCTAACACCTGAATACAAAGACTTAGACTGTGAAATACAAGCATTTAAATCGATTTCCTTTTCTGTCACAAGAAACATGAAATTCAAAAGAACAAGATCAAAAGAGCAATATTATTTATAGCCACCTCCCATGTGCTCATTCATCATAACGCTGACAGATTTATAAATTGAGTAGACTTGAATAGGCAATACAGCTCAACTAGAACACGTGTAAATTTGAACAGCCTGCAGTCACATCTTCCAGTTTGAACAATCTGCCAGGAGACAGGAGAAAGGAAGAGGAAAATACAAATATGGTGCACAATTCCACAGAATCTGAATATTGAACACATATGAAACAAAACCAAACACCACTTACTTCGGATTTGGAGGACATGTTTTCATCCATGTCAGAATCATTGGGATCTACAATATCATCAAACGGTGGCAGAGTAGGCGTCTTCCTTTCCAGTGCATCATTTTCAATTTTGAGTCTCCCCACCTTGAGTTGAGATCTATCCTTTGTCTGTTTTTTGTCAGCTGAACAAGTCAGAATCAGTGGTGGGGCACTAGAGAAACTTTTAAATAACGAATCTGAGCCACTTTTTTTTCTTTTTTTTGCAGAAGGTTCATCAGAGTGCAGAACATAGGGCCTTTTTGTAGGCATCTTCTTTTCTTGTTGCTGCCCACCTGTAATGGTGGGAGTGTTTTCAGATTTTGGCTCCTTGGATATGGGTTTGGGTTCCTTGAAGGCCATCTTAGGAACTATTTTTTCATCTTTTAGTGCTTTGTTTTCTTTGGGCTTCTTATAGGATTCTTTGGAAGATTTGTTGTGTTCCCTGGAAGGTTCTTTGAAGGCACTTTTATGTTCTTTTAAGTCTTTAGAAGTTTTTTCCTTGTGCTCCTTTGTTATCTTGTGGGTCTTTGAAAAATTGTTACTACTGCTGCTGCTGCTGCTACTTGTGTTCAGAATCCTGGCTGGGTCCTGCAAAGAGAAGATGCAAAATTTTACTTACCAAAAAAAAAAAAAAAAAGTCAAAAGACAGACACAATATGGACACAGGATTCATATTATAAACTTGAAACTGCAGATTGAAAACCAGAAACTGCAAACACCTATAAAAGAACAGATACAAACCCCATCATTTTGGTCAACTTATCAGCTACAAAGTGGTGGAACATGAGCAGTTACCACTGCTTGTCAGTATCTGCAATACAAGTTAGTTTTTACCTTAAGAATTAGATATGTTTTAAAATAAACATCATAACATGAATATAACGACACGTTAACAATAATCATGAGCTGTCTGTAAAAAAAACCAAAGCATAAGGAAAGATCAGGATGTGACCCATAAACTGTTAACAGAATTACTTTAGAATTAGAGCAAAACATGTGCTCCTGATGACGTTGCAGGCAAAGCTTATAAACACCAAACACCTGTAGCACTTTCTCCAGAAACAAGCTTCATTTTTATACTACTTCAAATCTGCAGAGTGACATTTCAATTTACAGGATGCCCACCAAAGCCCACTCTATCACTCC
>NW_010304365.1:38981-41180 GCF_000700745.2 Antrostomus carolinensis | reverse complement strand
ATAACTGAAATAAAATAAAACTTAAAACAATGCTGATATTGAAATAATAATTATAATAATAATAGTAATAAAATATGCAAATGAGTGCCATTGCTCACCACCTGCTGACCAAGCCCGGCCCGTTCCCAGATCATGATCCCACAGGAGCCACAATCCCGACCCGAAACCGCAATCCCGGGAGAGCCAGAGCCCGAGCCAAAGCCAGAGAGAGCAAGAGAGGAAGAGCCCCTCATGGATCTCCTGCCCATGGGGGACAGGAGATGGAACAGCCCCTTGGCAGAGCCAAATGCCAATCTAGCTTATTAAATTAAATATTCATCACCCCCCCAGACTTTACACCCGCAAAGCAGCAAAACACAAACCCCTTTGACTTCCAGCGACAACTGCAAACATCGGTCTGTTATCATTGTTCTTCTCCTAGCAAATCCCAGCTGAAACCAACACCAGCACTGTTCTGGCTGCTGAACAGAAGTTTACTAAAAAACTAAAAGAAGCTACTAAAAAGAGTGAAAAGTTTTTAGCTGTCTCAGCTAAAAACCAGGACAACCGAGTGTGGGTACAAGTCTAGTGCGTGATGCTCAGGGAGTGATCACAGAGGGGGAGCTGCTAAGTGTAGGGGTGAGAAGGTGGAACACGAATGTTGTAAGTGCCCTGAGTGGGCTGGTAGCCAAGAGAGAAACAAACTGTGGCTCACAGTAAATACGGTAAGACTGACATTAAGAATAAATCAGGGTTTTTAATAGGAGGGGTTTTTAATAAAGAATCAAATTCCTGGGAAAATGGCAATCTCTCTGTGATTGGGGTATTTCACAAGTTGGTAGACAAATATCAAATGGAAACAATAGAATTAATTTGCCTTTGGCTCTAAAATATTGATGACTGAAGAAGGAGAAGCATTTTTCTCCTGACTCACAACCCACATTTAATAATTTCCTTAAAGTCACTTGCAGGAAAAATTTAATACTGAAATTCAAAAATACCAAGTGCTTAATATTCTTAACCTTTTTAAGCCAAAATAATTTTAATTTTTTTTTTCTTAGTTTCTTATGCATCATGGCAAGTTAGTTTTAATATCCAAACGTTGTAGCAAACAAAGACTTCACAGGTATTTATTATTTTACATGGAAACTCCTTTTAAACTTTTTTTCCCCTCTACTTCAAATTAACTTTTTATTTGTGTTGTTTCTTTTCTCCTTTTGCCTTTTTTTTTTCTTTTCAGTGGCATTAAGCTTTGAGGGGAATTTAAAAAGCATATAAATAGATGAGTATGTGGACTTTGCCTTCCAATCATCAGTATATTTGTTAAACTTCTTCAGAGGATAAAGTTACTTGACTTAACTTGTCACACTAATGTTTCAAAAAACCCACAGATGATTCAAGTTCTGATTCTCCACCTACCTCTTTCTCTCAGGAAATAAAATACTCTCCAATTATTAGGACATAACAAAGTAAAGAATAATTAGGAAAATAGTAACTCTGAAATATGGTCAGAAAAGAAAAGAACAGGCCTGTATTTAACATTGGTGAGTGCTCTTAAGTGGACTGCCAGCTATGGAGAGGGTTAGAAAACCCAAGCCACTCCAAAATCTCCTGCAAAGTCCCCGTCTCAGCGTACAAGGCAACTCTGATCACAGAGAAGTGAATGGAGGGGGATTGTAAGAAGAATAAGTGCAGACTGATTTCAAATCCCTTTCAGTTTAGCTAAGCTGCCATTTTGAAGTAGTAAGGGGGAAGTGTGACAACAGTTAATAATTCTCCAGTAGCAAACTGGGAGCTAGACAGAAACATTCTGTTCTTTGCTAGCAGTAGTTTCCAAGGGACACAATCTATTTTCATGGTCGTTCTCTCTCTATAATTGCCAGAGCTACACAGCGCTGCCCAATACATTTAAACTGCCCTTCAGTCCTTTGAGCAAAGTACAGAAGAGAAATTATTCCTCAGCTTCATTTGTCAGGAAGCTACCTTAATGTTTCTGTTTGATTCTCTGGACTTAATAGTGCATTACCCAGTTTAGATCACTATTTCCAGATGCTCTTCCAAGCACTGCCGGGTTATGTGTGCCTGAACCCATCTCCTTTAGAGAAATTCACATGTAACCTTGAGCCAACTTAATCCTGAGAGGAAGATTAACCTTTACTTTAGCTGCATTTACATTAGTTTTGGAGCATGACTAACCTTTTATTTTGCAGTATCAAACAG
>NW_010304365.1:0-38965 GCF_000700745.2 Antrostomus carolinensis | reverse complement strand
TTACAGTTGAACAAAACCTGCTGATTAAAAGCCAGATTCTGCTCCTACTGGAGTTAACAGGAGTTTTATTAGACATCTATACAAGATACTTTATTCCTCTCGTGCTTAATCTCTGATTTTCAGAGATTATTTATCAACCACAATTTCAATCATTGTCACAAGCACTGAAGAGTCTTACAGTCTCTGAAAACAGAAAATACACTTTAACTCAGGTAAAATTTTACTCTCTTGTCTGCATATTGTAGTATGACTAGGACACACCGATGGAAACACTTCAGATATTGTAACTGCAACTGTATGCACTTAAAACGGCAACACAGAGCCCACAGTCATGTACTTTCTCCCTTATTCCCTGCCTAGGAGCTATTCCCATTTTATTATTCAAATATATCAATCCAAACAAAGAAAAGAAAAGAAAAGAAAAGAAAAGAAAAGAAAAGAAAAGAAAAGAAAAGAAAAGAAAAGAAAAGAAAAGAAAAAAAACAAAGAAAAGAAAAGAAAAGAAAAGAAAAGAAAAGAAAAGAAAAGAAAAGAAAAGAAAAGAAAAGAAAAGAAAAGAAAAGAAAAGAAAAGAAAAGAAAAGAAAGTGTTTTTTGGCTGCAAGAGTTAGAGCACTGTCACTAAGCAGATAAATCAGCAAGGAATTAATTTGAAAGTAATGCTAAAGCAAATTAAAGCATAATGTTTATGATATTAAAGTAAACAAATATGTTGTACTAAAACCCAGAATAACATTATTTAAAATAAATATTTTTTAAAAAACCTTTATTTAAAGGATCATTACAAGATGTATGTTAGGAACCTCCATCTGCTTGACACTATGAAAACAATAGAAGAGGGACTTACAAAGTCCAGTTGTTGTAATAAACGTGGTTGTATTTGTTTCTACTTCGGAAATGACTGTTCTGTGAGTGTTCCTGAATGAGATGCGCTTCACCTCCTGCAACTGACAGGAGTTTATGCCACAGGACACAAGCAGGGTAGTCAGTAAATATTCTACTGGCTTAGATCCAGACTGCACTTTCCTCACGAAAGGTTTCTTGTTTTCTAGGAGGTTTTTTGGTGTGTGGGATGGGTGCTGATAGTCTCTCTCAAAACAAAACATCAAACAAGTTCGTTTCAATTCTTTCTACACAAACCCCAACCCTATAAAACAACTGTCAGCCTGTGCTTTATTTGATGAAGTCTTGTTCAGTCAAAACAAAGTTTTCCACTTTGTGTCTGAAGAGGCTGGACAAAAGCAATTGCTTTGCCCTTAAGTATCCAAAATCTGCTAATATTCTTCATATTGGTGATTTCTATGAGCAATAAGTTTCTTATTTTAACTTCTAATATTGACCAGAAAGGAAATTGTCTTCACTAATAAGTAAATAGACAGCAGAACACCAAGTAGAATTTGATAAGGAAAGGGATATTTTATGATCAATTTCTACATGGTCTAGTATAATATAAGAATGTAATATATTAAGTCAAGGACAGGAAAAAGGTCCTGATTTCTTTCAGCTGAAGATTATCAGAACACCAAGTAGAATTTGATAAGGAAAGGAATATTTTATGTTCAATTTCTACATGGTCTAGTATAATATAAAAATGTAAGATATTAAGTCAAGGACAGGAGAGAGGTCCCGATTTCTTTCAGCTGAAGATTACACAGAAATCTTAGGAAAACCCTTCAGAGGGACCCACATGAATTCAACAGAACTTTACAAACACAAGCAATGCAAGATTCAAGTCTCTTCATGGTTCTGATTTTTTAAACTACACCTAGTCATTTTTCAGGCTTTCCATGTTTAGTGGCTTAGTCAAAACTTGTATACTGGCCTGTGAAGAAAGGCTGGGGGAGTTGGGGCTGTTCAGCCTGGAGAAGACAAGGCTCTGGGGAGACCTTACTGCAGCCTTTCAATACATGAAGGGAGGCCTAGAAGAAAGATGGGGACAGACTTTTTATCAGGGCCTGTAGTGACAGGACAAGGGGAGATGGTTTTAAACTAAAAGAGGGGAGATTCAGACTGGATAGAAGGAAGAAATGTTTTACATTGAGGGTGGTGAGACCCTGGCCCAGGTTGCCCAGAGAGGTGGTAGAAGCCCCATCCCTGGAAACATTCAAGCTTAGGTTGGAAAGGGGCTCCAAGCAACATGGTCTGGTTGAAGATGTCCCTGTCACTGCAGGGGTTGGACTAGATGGCCTTGACAGGTCCCTTCAACCCAAACCAGCCTGTGGTTCTATGATTCTGTACATTTAACTCATGAGTTGGACACAATGTAACCATGAAAACGTTCTAAGGGGCTTTTTGACCAGAAGTAGAGGGTGTGATCTCCTCACAGACAAGTGCTGGCACACTGCCACTGGTAACGTAGCTTTAGTACAACCTGTTTAAGGAATTCCTGAGTATTTAGCATGGCTTATCCTTCCCCTGTGTCTCTGAAGCACCATGAAACACTTCAGCTGCAGCCCTTCCAGGGAGCAATGAAATCTGCAGCCCATAGGTGTAAAAGAGTCACTGAGAGGATCTCTGCACTTCTTCTAAATGATGTGTTCATGGGCTCTAAAATCTGAATGCAGAGTCTATCACCTTTGAGAAGCATCGGTGAGAGCAGCTCGTGTATACTTTTTAATGGCAGATTATGTGTCATGTTGTCTTTTTGCCCTTGCTGTTATGGAAATTGTGACTGGACTAAATGAGGAAAAATGTTTCTTTCCTGCCTAGTTCTCCTGTGTGAGTCTGTGTCTGTTGAAGACTAGCACACTGGGGTAACCTGACAGCTTGAAGTTCCACCGGAGTATCCAGCTGTGAACTAACCCACAATAATTCGCTGTGGCAAAGTGATGGATGTCACTGGACTCTGAATAAGATTTTCTTTCTGTAGAGGTCACCAATATCTGTTCAACAGAAAACAAGCAAAGGATTTGGTTGGAACTCTACAGAGTTCTTTCAGAGTATGTAAAGGAAATACAGCAGATAAATTTTAATATCACCTCCACTGGTACAACCGACAGCGCCTGCTTTTGAGAAATTATTGAAATGTAACAAAGGACCATGTTGCTAATAAGGAACAGTTTGTAGTAGAGTTAACACATCAATGTTTCATCAGGGCTTTAATTTTAATGTGCATTTCAAGGGCTGGAAATAGAATTAAAGGAGGACATGGTAGCTGTTGTGTTTGACCCATTTGGGGTTTGTTTTTTTTTTCTTTTACATAAGATGCAAAGTTAGCAGAAAGGATGTATCTGTGTTGATATGTGCATTGTGTTTGCAAGTTTCCCTGTCTTGTTGATTTGAAGAAATCTGTTATGTCAGATTGGAGATTGCAGATTTAGTGCTATACAGATCATCCAGCTAAAATCTTCCTATTCTCATTGCTGTATTTTTAGTAACCTATTGCAAACTACGTCGTGTGAAGAGTCCTGTCACAAATCCTGTTAACAGTTCTGTTTGAAATACCCCCTTTGCTGTCAAGTGTTGTACCGTCATAAACATAAAGGTATGAAATGGGTTCTGAATATGTGTTAATGTAGTTACAGCAAACTTTCTGTATGCTGACTTTACATATGAAAACGTATGATTATGGTGTTTATTTTTCTGCAGTTGGAATGTCATTTTTTAATATGAGCTGAGAGTTCTCAGTCCCTGAGGAAGAATTTCATTGCTTTATGGGGTTGGGTCCTTACATAACATTGTGAATGTGGATGTTGTAAACGTGAGATCCTGTGAATATCCCTTAGTCCTACATGATTCCATTTTAACTGGCCACCCCTTTCAGGAAGAAAAGTGAAATGTCATCGTGTGACAGAACACTGCATACGCACCTAGAACTTGTGTCTGGCAGTTCCTAGGAAAATGTCCTGAAAACCAGAATATTTACAGAGAAAGTTCTCATCACTCATTCTATACCCTCTGGACAACTACAGATTATTACAAAACCTTAGGGGGGAAAAAAACCCAAACAAAACCAGTGCATCTTTCTTCAAAGGGAAACTTTCAAGTAGAAAAACAAAGTTAATTTCATCCCAAATAAGGACAAACTTTTTTTTGGAAAATCTTCCTTTTAACAATTTATCCTGAATTAAACCAAATCTGACTCATTATCCTCCCACTGGTATTAACTGAGAGCTACTATATGAATGTCAACAACCTCTGTTAAGAGAATCAGGATCTGGTTTATGACTTGACAAAAGTCTTGTATGAAAAGAGAAGATAACACTAAATTCTATTTCTGACCGCCCTTAACAGTACTCAGCACACAATGGTTTTCCCAAACCTTGTACTTCTGTAGTTTCATTGAGACATGAGCATTAGAGCTGGCTTCTTGGCAGTGTTTTGTTTGTTTGGAGACTTTCTGATTAATTGATTAGGAGCCTAAAGAGGTAATTGCAAGGTGAGGGAAATCATTTGTGTCTGATTAACTGAAGAACTTCAACCGAAACAAAAACCCACTATTTTGAGTATTGGATCAATTAACTTTGTTTTGACACTTTCAAAGCATTTGAGAATTAGCTTGATAAAAAAAAAAATATCACCAGATAGGTAGATAAAATAAAAATAAAAATCAGTAATAAAAACTGATTTCTAATTACCAGATTCCCCAGCTGTGGGAGAGGAATGCTGGTTCCTACTTTCACAGCTTTGAAAATAGGGAACTGAATCAGCTCTGTCTTCTGCACCAGGAGCTGCGACTCCTGTGTAGACAAGTGAATGCTACACAGGTTTGTTAATATGCAATTTGTTACTTGGTGGACTAGAGAACCCAGCCATGAGCATTTAGCCTTTTGATACCTGACTTTACTATAATCATTAAAAATAAGGCATTCTGGCTTGGCCCAAAATAAAAAAAAATAAAAATAAAATAATTGCTAACTGGTGGATCTCATTTTGACAAGAAAGACCTGTTCACAAAAGCTCCTTTTGTCCTATGAACACCAGTTTTTCCAGGCTCCTTCTGTGAAAGGCTCCTCCAAGGGTTATTCAGAGCCTGAAAGAAGCTGTCTCACCACTGGTTATTGAAGAAATTTAGAGGCACCAGCATTGCACAACTTGAAAATTTACAAAAGAACTTTAAAACCACACACAGAAAAATATTTCATGTCAATTTAACAGCAGCAAGACCAGAAAGAAATCAATGTATTTGCATTGTCTAATTAGAAACTGATGTTTTTACTCTCCTGTTATTTGTTCTAACATCAAAACATCACAGTATATTTTTGTGCTCTTTATTAGATGTTATTATTATCATTATTTTAAGTTTATTTTACTTCAGGGAAGTTAAACTACTACAGGCTAGGGGAGGTGGGAGAGGGGTTATTCCTGACACTTCATTTTAAAGAATAATGGTGTCTGTGTTTTGCTAGGATAGAATTATTTTTCTTCTCAGCAGTTAGAATAGCTGTGTTTTTGTTTCAGTGTGAATGTGTTATGAGAAGAATGTCGATAACATGCTGATGTTTTTAGTTGCTGCTGGAAGTTCAAGGACTTCACGTTTTGCTGGTCTGCAAGGGGTGCAAAGGACTCGGAGGGGGAAGTGTAGTAATTAGCAAAAATTGATATTTATATATGCCAATGGGATATTCGTGTCATGTTCATATCATATCATGTCATGTTCAGTATAACCCCAACTTTTATAAGCTTTTTTAATGATTGAACTTCTAGACCTCTCACTTTTCAGTTTTCTCTGCAATAAAGTTTATTTACATCTTCCTTTCTGTAGGGGAAAATGAAAATTGATATGTACAATCTAGAGATGTTTTGTAATGGTTTTCTGAAGAAGATAAATGGCTTGAATGTCTATAAAATTACCCACTGGAGTTAAATGACGTGAATCTTTCCTGGAGAGCATTCACTTTTAAGAGGACTGAGAAAAGTGAAAACCAGAGCAATAACATGTGTGTGTCTGTGGCTTTGAATGGAACTGAAGAACCATCCACCCATCTTGGGGGAGAAGAACTGGACATAATGCTTTTAACAACTGGGAGCCAGGAAGCCAAGTGTGAACAGCTTTGGTATTATTTTTTACAGCGTATCAGAGAAATGAAGATTCTTTGGACAAGCAAGGCGGACAACTTTGCTAAACCAGTCGAAGTTAAGGTTTGGCTTGGTCATGCAGACAAGAGGGCTTTGGATAGTTTATTCCAGTTAACTAACCAACACTGCTTTGGTTTGAAAAGGTTTGAAATGTGTTGTTACTTCTGGTCACATTATTTCTTCACAGACTCTGGGAGTTTTAACACAGTTGCTCCTACGGCCTCTTTGGAGAATTCAGACAAGACCACAACTACTGAAAGCACAAGTCTCAGAGAGGAGGAAGCCACAGGGGCTTGCTCTGGCACTGAAGTGGTTCTGGGGGCTGGTTCAAAGAGTTGGAAATGTGTCTTCTAACTGACTACACAGAGGAGAGAGCATGTGGCCTGTGTGCAACACAGGAGCAAGTAGCTTGCAGCAGGGGAGAGGTTTTACCAACCTGAGTATCGAGTCTCCAAGTTCTGCATTTCAGTGGCAGTTTTCAGTGTGTCATCTGGCTTGTTGTAAGGATGTGATCTTGGGCGTGATAAGGACAGCAAGTCCATCTTATTTATTAAACTTAGCAGCAGTAATATCTTCTAGCATGGTATCAGACCATCTCTATTTAGGATTATGTTATTTTTCGCCATGGACTCTGAGTGATCAGTAAGGCATTAGGCTTGTGTATTTCTGACAACTTTGGAAACTCACTACTTCTCTACTTAAGAAAGTAAACCTAAAAAAAAAAAAAAAAGAAAAAAAAAGAAGCAATGTACTTGAACAGCAGCAAAACAACAAAATCATAGTATACTGTCTATGGATGAATAAAGGGGTAGAGAAAGCAAGACCATGTCAAAATGTCTGGGCTTGTTATTGTTCATCACACTGTGTTGAGAAGTCTCAGACAGTTTGAACAAACAGGTTTCTAGAGCGGTTATTTGTATTATTAATCACAGATATTTACAGGCAGACTTATCATACATTAAAAAGACAAAAAGAGCCTGCGGAGACATTGCTATCTACTGCCTGCAAAATGACCTATGTATACTCTAGTCTTTATATTATTCCTCTCAAAAAAGATATGTCTTCTTTTCTTCACTTAGTTTGCCTTTTTTATTCAGCACTAAGTTTAATAAATACTTATATGTATTTATTCATATGAGCACAATGAACTTCTCAACTGTGTAAAGATAAAAATCTCCAGAGAATGGACTGTCTTTAGATATTTCTAAATAGCACAGGTAACACAGAGCCCCTTATGGTTCACCACACCCACACAAATATTGAATAAGAACAAAGGAAAAAATCACATAATATAGCCATTTTATCTGGCATGAAACGACACAGCAACTCCTAATTCTGTTTATAATAGTGTCTACTATGACTCATGATGGTATTGTGAGTTTGGAAACCCTGAAGTAAGACAAAAACATCACTCTGTTAGAAAGCAAATAAATAGGGGTGTTTCTTTAGAAAAAAATAAAATTGCATAAAGGAGGAGCCTTTCTTGTTGTGATCAGGCTGTTGTATTTTTACTGGCACTCGTTAATAAAACCTGAGATTCAAATGTGGTAAAAAAAGAACAAGAAGCTTTTTCATCCTGTAGTATTCTATTTCACTGCTAAAAATAATTACAATAATTATGTGGTTACAATTAACCTATTTTGCCAAGACTGAAGTTAAGAATTATTTGAATGTTTTAAACCTTTGCTTCATTAGAAATTATATCCTCCCATCTAGGAAGAGACATATTTTATTTTCTATACATTTTATTGTTTTCTTCTAAGCCCTTCCTTGGGTGTAAATTCATGTTTTAGTGGGTTTTTAAATTTCATTCCTATAAGCCTGAGTTACTTCTTCAAACCCTGTTTTCCCTTCTTTTCATGTGGTTTTCTTAATTTTTAATTTCAGAAAAATCCAGATTTCCTGACACAGCCCTATTGATCTTTCACTAGGATTCCTGTTTTTCTCTTGATACAGGACAGTTTGCCATTGTTGAATTAATATGGTTTCTTTCAGTACCTGTCAGCCCTGCTACAACCCTTCATCCCTTAGAAGAGTCTCCCAAGTCCCTAACAAGCAGTTTCCTGGCTCACTGAGGTCTGCTTTTTCTGAAGTCCACTGTCTTCATTTCACTGTTACCACTTCTTTCTTTCCTTAAAATCAGAAACACTATTGAAATTAGTGAATTAATTAGTGAATTAATTTCTATTGTTATTCTACCACTTTGGTTAAAATTAAATCTAGAACAGCTCATGTCTTAATAGCTTCCCACAGTTTATGATAATGCCAATCCCAAGATTTTCCAAGAACATCTTGAGTTATCTGAGCCTTGCTTTTATAACAGATATTCAGTAATTAAAGGTTGTTATTATCACCAGGTCCTACTTTATGAATTATTCTTGTAGTTGTTAACTCCAAACACATTATTATTCATCTCTTTCCTGAATAGGTGTTTCTATAATAGAGCTTACCATGATATTCCCCTCTTTTTCCTTCATTACCTTCACAGAGCTGGAATGTTAGACTCTCAGGAATTTCTCACAAAATGAATAGAAATAACCTTTAACCTTAAAGTAAAAAGAAAATTATCCTTTCTTCTTTTCTTTTTTTTTTAACCAATTGTCTTATCCCTAAACAAGTATTACTCTTTTTATAGTGTATTCAGTAAGTCCCATCAAGCATCCGACTACATTTTTTTATTTTCCATATCTACCTTTTTGAGACAATTTTTTCATGCCAGTTCAGACTGTTCTTGTTATAAACATTTTTTTCTTGATCATTCTGATATTACTCTCCAGTGATAATTAACACAGCAGAACCTGTGTTCTTGGCAGAAGCAAACAGGAATCAATTAGTCTTCTTGATATCAAAATAAACAAAAAAATTCCCCTGCTTTCTTGGAATGTTGTAAACTGGATTTAACTCCCAGGCACCAGCCTTACCCGCTCTATAAAAACAACTGTAATTCCTCGTATAACAAGGAACAATTTTATGATCTCACAGTCTGAAAAATCTGCCCCATTACAAAACCCAGAAACCTCCAGTTCTCTCCACACGTGTGAAAGATGCTGTTCCAGTTTCTCCACAGCATCCCCTCCCAAATGAGCATTGGTGTGGCCGTTGGCTTTGCATGCATTGAACGGATAAACAAGGACTGGGAACTGATCTGTACACAGAGCTGGCTTGGCAGGGTTGTGGATTTTAATTGAACTTTTTATTCATTTGCAATTAGTTTGTTTTGTTTACTTTCTGATAGCATTAGCAAACTTATTAAAAAGGAGATACAAATAAAATTTGTGCCAATTACATAGGAGAATAATTGGATTTTATTAATCCAAGAATTCATGCAATCAATTTAATTATTGGTACTCTCATTTCAGATAACTCATTATTCTTCACACTAATTAATCGCAACCACTAATGAGTAGTTTTGAAATGGGACTCTCTACTCACCCTGCATGGAAGGTTCCCTAAACAACCATTATAAAAACTTATTCATTAAAGTTACTTTTACTTAGTAAGATGCTATTTAAGGGCTTAAATTTTATTTTCTTAAGGACAAAAATTGTACCTTGTAAGAAACAAAAGATTTTTTCCTCGGGATTTAAACCTTATGGTAGAAGTTAAGATATCTAGTCAGCTGCCAATGCCACTAACAGGTTATATGATGATTAGATTATTCTTAATACCTTCCTTTTCCTTTAGATTCTTTAATGTCTCAGTGTTTAATTCATCCCCCTGCTTTTCTGGTAGAAGGGTCATTTCTATCCAGCAGTCAGTTTTTACAAAATTCTTAGGAGCTGTGTATATCTGACAAACATCTTGCAAATAGATCAGGAGACACAAACTATCATGTCTTTGCTCACAAAAGAGCACATTTGCTGAGAAAAAATAGCCAATAAAACTGCCTGCAAATACAGTTAATGAAGGCAGAAGACCATCAACAAGTGTAAGATTTTGACAACAACCTAAAATTAGCACAGCTTCTCTTGTGTAACTGCCATGTATTTGATGACCACTGTTAATAAAAACCAATATTCTAAGGGAAAGGACTTCCTATAAATTGCTTAAGAAGCTGCCGTTATTTTCACACTGTCCTCACTTCCCTGCTAAATAAATGAAGGAAAAAGAAAAACCAGAAAAAAAATATATTGGGCTATATTAGAGGTACACTTCAAAACAAAAAGAAATGATGTCTATAAAATAGGTTTTCCTTATCATTTTCCAATTAAAAACAGAGCTATTTTGAAAGTGTCTAAGCCAGAACTAAAGTGACAGATCTGCATCCCTTGTCATTTCCACTAAATCCCCTATTTTTTTTTTTTATTATTTTTATTTTAAAATATAGGTGTGCTAATGGGAAAATGGAACTGATGGTTTCCAATATAAAAATAATGCTTTCTTTTCAAAATACCTTTAAAAAGTTGACACACCTCATCGTTAAATTCTTTCAGAGTCTGAGGATACATAGACATAGCTGATCACAATGGTGGTTCTGCCCTCGTGAATGAAACCAGAGGGAGAAGATACAAGTGGAACCATAACACATTGTTCTAACTCAGCCTGTTCTCTTAAAACAACACTTAAAAAAATCCATTTGCTTGATTTGTTTCTGCTTGATTCTTGTTTCTGCTCTTTGGCATGCAAAAATGAAATTTGGGTTTTATCATTATGTCTAAGGAAGCACTGGATTTGAGTAGCAATTGGTCATTTGCAGTCCTTAGAAATGCAATGTGTGCAATGGGTTCCCAACACAATATTGGAGCAAGTCACTGCTAACAGTTACTTGAGATGTGTGAAGTATTTTAAAGGCTGATTTCAGCACACTTAGCTGTTTTCATAAGTAAATGTCTGCATGTCACCAGGTGGTTATTAAAACCACGTTAAGTTCCTGCTATTGGGAGGGATCATACAAAAATATCTAGTTCTGTAATGATACAAAAATTTGGTCTCTTGAAAAAGATTACTAAACTCATTCTAGAAGACTCATATCATAACTTCTTCAGGATTATTCTTATTGCTAGTTCATCCTCTCAACCAGTTCAGTATATATAATAAAAAAGAACTGTAATCAATGATTAACCCCTCTAGTACTCACAGCAATAATAAGCATCTATAGGAAATAATTGTGTATAAAATTCTTTTACTGCACTTCTCTTTAGCCAAGTATTCATGTAACATATTTCCACATACTGTAAGTAAAGGAAGGGGCTTCAAATACTTAAAAGGGTTTTTCTTCCTCAACATATCAAACAACCTAATGTAAATTTTGCTGTTTCTATAACACCTAAAACTGCAAGCTGCGGTTTTTTTTTTCATTTCAATTTAATACTATTATAACAAAACTAAAGTCCTTTTCTACACCAGACACTGTGAGCTTAAACTTGCCACTCCATTTCACTTTTTCAGCTGGAAAATACATGACAAACACAATCACATCCCAGAAGTTCCCCATGGCACTTCAGAATTAAAAGATAATTCAAATGATATCTCACTAGAGGGAAAAAAAACAGACCCAAAGCTTTACAATGACAAAGAGTAAAAAGAAACTTTAGCCTAATTCTTTTAGAAATAAAAAATAATGCTTTGTACTCCAAAAGGTGGAACTTGCCTCTGGGAAAGTCAGTGCAGCACTTTTTAGATAAAAATCGTTAGAAAAAAAAAATATCAAAATTTGGAATAGTCAGGGACTGAGTATGATAATGAACTTTGGCACCCAATTAGGTAGGGAATAGCTAAGCTGTTCAAAGCTCCATTTATGTATGAAGTTGATCAAAGTTGTCTGTCAACTGCTTTTGAAGAAAAGCATTTTCAGTTCCTACTTTCCTTCCTGCTCTGCCAGCTGATTTTCCCCTCCTACTTTCAAGGTTCTGCCAACTTCTAATGGCACCTTTCAGGCAGCAAATCATTGGATGCAACCTAGAGAGATGGCTGGAGGAAACACTGAACTTTTACATGGAAGTTAAACCATTGTCATGTACAGAGCTCAGTGTGGACTTGTTATTCCTGGTATAGTTTTAAAATGTAAAAGAACATATGATCCACAAAATTCTGTTTCAGAGTTGTTGGGGTTACTTATACTTGGTACATTTAGGCACCTAACTTGAATTAGGAGACTAAGTCATACTCTGTACACAGAGAGATGCCTCCTGCTAGAGGATGATTCTGTGCAGAAGGTCACATTAGGGTTTTCAATTATCATAGAATCATAGAATGGTTTGGATTGGAAGGGACCTTAAAGATCATCCAGTTCCAACCCCCCTGCCAGCAGCAGGGACACCTTCCACTAGACCAGGTTGCTCAAAGCCTCATCCAGCCTGGCCTTCAACACTTCCAGGGAGGAGCAGCCACAACTTCCTTGGGCAACCTGTTCCAGTGTCTGACCACCCTCACAGTGAAGAACTTCTTCCTAATATCTCATCTAAACCTCCCCTCTTTCAGCTTAAGCCCATTTCCCCTTGTTTTGTCATTAACTGCCCTTATGAAAAGTCCCTCCCCAGCTTTCTTGTAGCCCCTTCAGGTATTGGAAGGCCGCTATAAGATCTCCCCGGAGCCTTCTCTTCTCCAGGGTGAACAGCCCCAACTCTCTCAGCCTGTCCTCATAGGAATTGCTCTGTATTACTTTCAGTAGCCTTCCTGTAATTCACACAATTACAAATCAGCTGTCTAGTCAGTGATAACAGGGAAAAGCATTTCTGTAATAAGTTCCTGTATTCAAATTGCTGTGTACTTTATCAGAAGTCTAAGCAGCTAGCTTAGATAAGGAGCTAAGCTTTAGAAAGCTAAGACTGTAATGTTTACAGTTGCTTTGCAAACTAACAGTTCAGTCATTTAAAATAAACACAATCATAATTAAGTTACTAATAAATACCATAAATTATGCCAGACAATAATCTGTAGAGTCATGAATAAAATATTTGTAGCACCTGAGTGAACACATTCTATGTTGGCCCGTCTAATTTATGATATAATGTGAATCAAAACTTCTGTTAAACTGCACTTATTTCACCTGGGAAGCTGAATTTTAAGCTGAAAGTCTTAGTTATATTTTTTTTATTGGCACAACTTAACACTTCAAGAAATGTCCAGCTGCTTTCTTGAAGTGTGTGAAGGTTACCTTACGTTTCACATGAAATGAAGCTTTGATAACTGATGATGCAAAGCTGAAGACAAAAATTGGTCTCCAAAAATACGTTGGTAGGAGCTAAGCAGATGAGTGTTCAGTCCAACTCTCTAAGTACAGACAGAATTAAAAATTCAAAAATGTCATTATCCATCAGTGTGCCTATTTTTTGGTGTCAAATTTATTGTTGTTTGCACAATATCAGTCACTATCAAAGTCTCCATAGTATTCCTAAACTTCAGTATAAATTGTCTTAATGATATATGATGACTAAAAATCAAAAAAGTAATGCAAATTTAGAATTAACTTTTGTGCATCACTTGATTTATTTGAATTTTGCATTCGTGTACTTAACTTTCAGTTAAGAAAAAAAAAAAGAAATCTTGGCAGTTATTCCTCTAGTGAACTTTGGAGAATCATATCTACATACACTGAATTAAGAAAACAATCACTAGATAAAATACCATGGATCCACAGATAGATTAAAACTAAATAATAATAATTTAAAAAAAAGGTATCTCCTATTTTTATATTCTTGTTTTTATGATAATGAGGCTTTTGGTCTTTTTAAGGTCAAGAGGAAGGCTTTGCTAAATGCATTTTATTGCCTTAAAACCAGTAATGTTTTTTCTTAGTCTAATACTTGGTAATAAGTAGTTTCCTGGACACACTCAATCTGTAAGTGAAGTCTTCAGGCAAAAGGTACTGTAATGGTGTGAGATGTGAAATTGTCTTGTGGGTTGTTCTGTAGAAATATAACTCCCTCATCAAAAGCATTACAAGGAATCTTCATTAGTCCCCTTTCAAAATTATATTGATTCAGTCCAAATCATGGGTAGAATTATCAAATATTAGTGTATCTCATTCTGGGTGCCCTTCTCAGAACTGCAGCAGATAACGGCGCTGCCTCTGAGATCCGGAGCTTCTGCCCATCATGCTGAAGACAGTAGCTGGCAAATCGAAGGATGTTTTTTAAAGAAGCAAATTAAAAGAAGCATAAATACATTAACTGAAAAGTCTAATGAATTAAAAGCCCATTACAGTCCCTTCATGATTTAAGTATGGAGTCAATAACACTGGCATGGATCAAGTTCTTTCGATTTATTCCGTTCAACACTTGGGAACTTGCCTTGAATACAGGCAGGCAAAGAGAACCCATCTTCTCCAGGCAAACCTCACGTTACCTTGAATTTTGTCAGAGATTTTTTTGTCAGAATAAGGATTTCTGGATTAGATTTTGCAAGTTTCCAATTATCCCTGGTCCTTTATAAAATGTTGCTGTTAAACAAGAGTAACACTTTCATCACAAGTATTCAATTCAGCTAACTTAATCACGCAGCTGAGTTCCCATCAGCAAATACAAAGGCAAGGAAGTCTCCAATGAATTGTAATAAGAGAATTCCTACAGGAAATATTTTGCATTCTATTTTCAATTAAAATAAAACTTTTGCATTATTTGCATATTTCTTTAAGGTGACACTATCTCTTTAGCTCAAACCAGAGCTGAGAAAACAATCTGGCAGTGAATACTTTATCCAAAGGTTTGGTTTGGTTTGGTTGGGGGTTTTTTTGGTGTTTTGTTTTGTTGTTGTTTGATGGTTGGTTTTTTTTCCCTGTTCATTGAATGCTACAGTCCAAATACAGATTTTTATTTTTTTTTGTTGAATTTCTTATTAATATACTTTAAAATTTATATATATTGTTCTTTAAGTTTTCCTTAATTAATTAGTATTTCTTGGAACTCAAGATTTCACATTTTAAACATTTATGTTTAAAAAAAATAGTTGCAATGGAAATTGTTTTAGCAAAGTGGGTAATTATGGGCCTGTTTTAACTTTATTTTTATAATGCATGTCTGATTGCAGTTAAAACTCTAGATTTGGAGAAAAAAGAAACTAAGTAAAATATGTTTCCTCTGTCTTATTTGTATTGAGGAAGCATCTAGAAACCATAATAAAGAAAAGTATGATCATGCTAACGAGAGGAATATTAAGATTCAATATCTGTACTAAAAAGTCTGTTCTTTAAATAGAAGAAATGCAATTAGAAAAGAAGAGGCACAGGATGGTAAAATTATTGCCAGGGTTACAGGGCACACTAGTATAAGTGGGCAATGAAGCCTGCACTTCCTCCCCTCTGGTGCACTTGCCTTCTTTCTGTAACTATTGCATTCAATTAATTAAGTGGTGATTGGTGCCTCTTGTATTCAATTAATCAATATATCAGCATCCTGTAGTTCTACATTTACAATTTTCCCCAGAGAAGAATATGAGGATATGAATTACTGAAGACCCATAAACCAAGGATAAGAAGATAAGGAACTATCACTACATCTCAGTTATTTGAGAGTTGGAAAATGAAAACTCGAGGACCTCGGCAGTATCACTAGAAATAGAGCAGTGCAACCCCTGCTTTCCTGAGGAGGAGAAGGCCCAGAACATTCCCAGGATTTGCAGAAGATGCCACAGGAAATCTATAGCAAAACATTTACCTGGGATTGCTTAACTTCCAACCCTGCATCTCAAGCATGGAGTGCTGCTTCCTACACTAAATATGATAAATGGAGAGGTCACAGCCTGAGTCTCCCCCCTCCCTCAAGGTGTCTTCGGAACTCTTGTTATCGATTTTGGTGGTTTGTGGCTGAGCACAGCTTAAGACAGAAGTTTGGCCTTTGATTTTATTTTTTTTAAGCAGTTGATAGTTTGTTAAAAGGGAAAATGAAAAAAAAAAAAATCTTGTTTGTACCCTTTATTTATTCTTGGTATTTGACTTTTTTGTATAAAAGCATGCTTTGAAATACCATATAATCTCCCAGGTCTGGAAACTATCTTAATATATGTGTTAAATCATTCTTAGATTATATATTTAAGGTTATAAATACTTGAATACCTTGGGGTGAAAGGAGATTACATAATGACATGGACATATTGTCCCTATATAGAACTGATTTCTTGAATGCTACTGTATTTTTTATGTTTTAAGCCTCAATAGATTATTCAAATAATTATATTGGATAAATATGTTCAAAACAATTATATTTGTATTTTTACTATAATGCATTTTATATTCTCTAAATTGTTTGAGACTTTACCTTGGAGCTCTTTTTCAGTGTTTTTTTCCAAGCATAAGAAAAATAAGAAAGAGTCAAGGAAGGAGAGAAGGAATAAATAAATAAAAGCTAACCATAGCAAGAAACCATTATTGTAGTTAGGCTTCCTGTAAAAAGTTGTGGAGCAACATCAATTTACAGAAATAAAGTAAAAAGTTTGTTTTCATAGAAAGGAGTATATTTTATTGCAAAATGGATTCTGATATAGATTTTTCTAGGCTTGGGAGCTACTTTTGTTTTGAACAAGCAGAAGAATGGCATGTGAAATGGCAGGATGACATCTAACAGAACCCTTGAAAGCAATTTTGCAGCCATTATCGAAATCAGCTGGGCCATTGAGAACTGAGGAGATGGAGGGCACCAGTTTAACGTTTCATAGTAGAACCAATTTGCTATAAATTGAAGCAGGATTTTAGGGACATGGGGTTTGATTGCCAAATTTCAACTGGGTAAATATGAAAGCATTCACTGCACTTGTGAAAAGTGGGGGTTGGATCCTAGAAGCAATATCTACAACGTCATCTTGAAATTAGGGGCACAGACACGTTGACAATAAGATGTGTCACTCTGAGGGTGGTCAGACACTAGAACAGGTTGCCCAAGGGAGTTGTGGTTGCCCCCTCCCTGGAAGTGTTGAAGGCCAGGTTGGATGAGGATTTGAGCAACCTGGTCTAGTGGAAGGTGTCCCTGCTGATGGCAGGGGGGGTGGGACTGGATGAGCTTTGAGGTCCCTTCCAATCCAAACCATTCTATGATTCTATGAGTGCTCATTAAGACAGTTGGATGTGCCTCATGAACATGCCACACAGATGTGCATACAGAGATTTACGTAAGTTACTCTAAAAATAGTTTACATTTGGCCTCTAGCAATTAAGTATTAGCAAGGATAAGTTAAATCAAACACTTCAATTGATTTAGAAATTTAACACTTAATAATCTACTTCAAGACTTTTATTTAAATGGCTAGCATGACCCACTTCCCTTTGGCCAAGGGATAAGGAAAAATATACTACTATTAGTGTATCTATTGTCTCTTATTCCAGAAGCCTCATCTTAACACACTTCCATTTTATCCAAAACAACCTTCGTGCTAGTGGTAAAGCTATGACAAAATGCATATGGAAGTCTGTCTTTATTTACACCCTTTTTCCTAAACATTGCTATGATCAGATAGCAGCAGACATGATACACTCAAAGAACAGACAAATGGGGAGAGAGAGGAAAGGTGCACCAGGCAAAGAACCAAAGTTTATCATGCCATTCACTCTGTGCTTTGATGTAAGGTCACAAGCAAAATCCAGAACCAGCCTGAACATCTTGATTTGCAATAATACACCATGTTGATTCTGTACAGTCTACAGTACAGAGACCACAGTGACACTGGCATAAATAACACTGGAAATGTAACTGTGAGTAAAGATATGCTGTGTCACTGCTGGTACACACAGAGTCTTTACTTACAGGGAATTTTGTATTATTTTCTGCTTCTTTTAGTGCTCCATCTAGAAGTATCTAAGAAACATTAGTTCACAAAAGTTTTACTTTAAAAACATGTCATTTACTATATATTCTGTATCACATCAAGGTGAGGGACTGCAATAAATCCATTCAAACACCATAGGAGCCTTGTAGTACAATTACCAGTATGTCAGAGGATCAAAGGTCCTCATAAAAATTAGAGAAATATTAGCAAGAACAAAACGTACCATAGTTAAAATCACACCATAAAGGCCCAGCACAAAGATTGTTTCTGTTTAAAGACCCACCACATCTCCATTATCCCAAAGAGGTCATAGCCCTGTAACTCCACAGATCCTCCCCAGTCAGGGGTTAGCTGGAACAAAGGCTACAGGCAGCCTTGATCAAGGACAGCTGACAGAGTTTGCTAAGAACTGCTGGAACTGTTTCCTTCGCCTTACCTGGTAGCAGCAGAAACCCTCAAAAGTTTCCCAGGAGTCCCAAGATCCCAGGCAAAGTGCCCAGAAAAGTCAACAAGACCTCAAGACAATCTCAAAGAAGCAGAGCCCAGAATCTGCTGTGCAAATGGCTGCATCTGTTTGCACAGCCTCTGGGAGCTGTGCTGTTACCCACCATAAAAGCCTAAATTTGGTTCCAAGCATGTTTCCTTCCTTTAACCAAAACATCAAAGCATTATTGTAGGCAGCAGAATAACATTGCTTGGTTGGGGTAATTTATCTAATCTGGATTTGCTTTATTGTGTATTTCTAAATACATATTAAAGTTTGCTCCTAAATATATAAATGTGAATTTCCCCTTTTGACACAGTGTGCTTAAGTATACTTCTGGGTCAAGGTTTAAAAATCATAATTGATGTTACACTTTCACAGAGAGTGGAGTAGTTTCCCATGGCAATTTAAATTTAGTCTGGAGTCTTAATAAGCAGAGACAGTCATCATCCAATAAATAACAATAAAAATAGAGATCAGGCCACAGAATTTACCACAATTGCAACACTTTTTAAAATATATTACTTTCTTTCTACATCACTTCTTCATTTGGACAGACTCCAAATGGAATTCTGACTCAGCTGAAATAATCAGTTCCAGGGGTTTTAGGATAGAGACTTTCACCCATTAACCTACAGATGGGTAGCTCCAAAGGTCTGAATATGTATTTATGGTGAATTTACTTGCTGCTTGCTGTAGTGACCACGTCAAGAAATATCTTAACAAGTGGCAGTAAGATGAGGGAATGCTGTACAAAAAGCAATTCAAAAGCATAAAGAAGCATAATATAGAAATAGTATTATGTAGAATGGTAGAATGTTCTTTAAAAACAGAAAGACATACAACATGTTAATTTTTAGAAATAGTATTATGTAGAATGGTAGAATGTTATTCTTTAAAAACAGAAAGACATATGACATGTTAATTTTCAATGAGTCTTTCAAAGTCTTGTGTGCATTACACACTAATTTTTTTCTTTGTGCATATAATCATATTTAAATAGAAGGTGTCTCTTTGGTGTTGACCCTGAAGAAAATGTCTGTATTCAGGAATAAGTGTTTTATGCAAACAGGAATGAATAGAATCATTCCCATCCCAAACATGTCTAATTCACTAATTGACACTACAGTCTGTATAAAGAATTACGTAACTCTTCCTACTGAAAAACAGGAAGGGCAGAAAAATGGCACAAATAGGAACGACCATAACAACAAGAAAAAAAAAACAACACAATGTTATCTTTTAAAATTATTGCACTATCCAGAAAACTGCACTGTTGAAAAATGCTGCCCTGCCAGGTGGAAGTCAGGAGTCCATGTTTTCAGTTACAAAGACCAATTTTCTCCTGAACATACTTTCATGAACTGGGAGCACCCTACAGAAGTCCTTGCTTTGTTTTATTTTTCCCCCAAACATAGAGTTCTCTCAGTTGATGGACATTATTACTCTCTCACTTGGCTTTCTTTAGAGACATTGACATTTTTTTTTCCTGTTGAACATTATCCCCCAACTGAATACAATAGTAGTTGATTCAGGAAAAAGAGGAATGTAAAAACTGGTGCTGGCAGGTAAGTAAAAAGAGGAAGGTGATTTTCCACCCTTCTCTTTATTATTTCCAAGTTTACCTGTATAATCTGCTATCAGTTTGAGATGTCCCATAGTTCAGGAAAAACCATTTTCAATACACCTTTAATCATTTATCAATGCAATATTGAAGGTTCAGAGATAGCAATGGTAAGATTACCAGTGATATTAAAAGCAACAGGCACCATGAGTAAGCAGCAAATAATTATTTTCAAAAGGTCATTCAGCACAATTGAGCTTTGCTATCAAACATCAAAACACACCCAGGATGTTATGGCTAAGAATGCTGGATGGTATTCAGAGCAAAGGCTTGCTGTAAAGGGAGCAATACGATAGGTATTTTCAGTAACTTGCCATTTAGTTCTGTCAGTGATGAGCTGCACAATATCACAGGACACGCTCTGCTTTTTCGTCTGAGCTGGAAATCTGATTCTGAAAAGGTATCTGAAAATAAAATGAAATAAAGTGTCATTAAATTTATGGCAAAACTATATTTAATTTCAACAAAGTTTAAGAAATTGGTGTTTCTTGACTGGGATGAAACATGGCTTGCTATCCTTTATGATCTGATTCAGAGTAGCCCCTATAATTTCAATTGAATGTTTATGTTTCAGTATGTGAAGTACGGAGAAGAGTTTTGTATCCCTCCCAAACTGCACTGAGCCAGATCTAAGACACAATAATATAGAGAAAAGAAGATAAAATGAGGGCAATAGAAGTATTATATATTCGTGCAGGTTATCAGCTTCCACCATTCATCATTTGGAGTCAGTCCTTATTATTTCATTATTTATATAAATAATAAATACAAAGTGAATTTCAGATATCTTGACTGTCTCATCCTCTGATATCTGAATTTAGCATAAGCAGTTGTAGAGGGTGGAGGGTGAATTTTAGAGAAGAGAAAAATTGTGATTTATTTATGGAAGTCGTGTAATGTATAACAAAATACCATACAATGCAAAAATACCCAAGCAAGTGTGTGAGTGGATGAAGGACAACATCTCCATCGGAACAAAGAAGGATGAATCAGGAAAAGAAAAAGAAGTGCAGGATCTACTGATCTTTGTAGAGCAAGCTGACAGAAATCTCCCAGGTCTGTAGCTCACAAGGGGACAATCTTGTCTAGAAAGCTTTTTTTTTTTGCTATGGATAATTGGCTGCCACAGTTTTGGGAATTTGTAGAATAAAATAAAATTGAAAAGTTGTTAGTGAACCTGATAGTGAGCCCCAGTATATAATAGGTCCAGTTTAAAAGTGTTACTTCTTTCAAAGGTGTCACATTGAGTTTTCTCCAGTGAGGTTTCCACAAGATATTGGTGAGAATGTACATTCACTAAACGTAACCACATGTTATGTGAGTGTAAAAAACATGTAAACATGTGAATGTGTTTTCTTAAGGTGAAGAAACATATGAGGTAAATTTAACATACAACCCTGTGGAATTTGTTTTCACCGATAGATTCTCTTTCTCTGTATTCCTCTATTTTTTATTAGCTTTCTTTACATTGTGCAAGAAAAATATAACTCCCGAATTCAATAGATTTGCATGTCTGTATTAGATTGGTTTAATCAAGAGTAGCAACAATAAAGGAATCTGTTCTCCATGGAGCTGATGTTAAATCTGCTTTAGCACGATCAGAGGTGAGGAGCCAGATGCGCCTACACCCTCAGCGACACTCCTTAGGTGTCCTATAAACCTGATTATTGAGCAATGGAAGGAAAATGGTTGTTTTCCTGGTATGTTTGCTTACTGATGGCTAATAGCAAATGTAGTTAACACAGATGTGGAAGCCATAGAACACCTTTTACCTGCAATTAAATCAACTATAAAGTTTCCTGCCAAGAGAAGCTGAGGAGAACACATAATAAAAGCCAAGAAGTTTCTTTTTGTCACTAATCACAGACACTAGAATAGATCAAAGTTGAAAGGAATAAAAAAAAAACAGTTGCCCTAGGCATGGTTTAACTAATTTATTTTTCTCTTGTTCTTTCCAGTTTGGTTCAGTCGCTGAGGGGAGCTGCTCTGGTGCCAGCTCAATCCACAGCAGAGCGGCAGATCTCGGCACACAGGAGCTTCTCATAAGGCAGGGAAATGCCAGGGCAGTGGAGAGACCCACCAGGAGCCAGCAGCTCCCATGGGAGACATTGACGAGGCCTGGGCATTGCCAGAGGAACTGCAGTCACACCACACCACACCTACCAAAAGTGGCCTGGGGAGTGCGAGGGATGAGGAGTGCTGCCAACAGAGCGTGGCACTGCAGCCAGGGCAGGGCATGGCCGGTAATGTGGAGGGGCACACAGGAAGGGCATGGTCACCCTGCTACCTGGAGAGGTGACCAGTTGGTGGTCATCACTCTCTCACAAGGAGCTTAGCTATGGTATCAGCAGAAAGCTCTGTCCTCTGCACTCGTTATAGTGGATGTGGCTCTCAGGAAAGCATTCAGCTGTCCAGGTCTTGGGTGCAGGGAGTGCCAGAGCCTTTCGTTGACAGGGGATGGCAGGAGTGAGAACAGCTGCCTGAGGTGCCACCAAAGGGATGACCTGGTGGCAGAGCTGCAAGAGGAAGTAGAAAGATTAAGGAGCATCAGGGAGGCTGAGAAAAAGATAGACTGCTGGAGCCACGCTCTGTCCTCCCCAAGACAGAAACATGAACAACCACCAGAGAAAAAAACAAACAAAAAACCCCAAAACCAGAAAGATCAGGGGATCCTCTGTCCCACTCCTGCCAGGCTGAAGGCATAGCTTAAAGGAAAGAGGGAATGGAGGCACTTCCACACTCAAGGTGGCAAGCGAACCGCCTCCTTGCCCACCTCACCCCCCCAGGTGCCTCTGTCCCACAGGTATGAGGCTCTGGATGTGGAAGGCCAGTCAATGGATGGTGTAGATGACAGTCTATCGACACCAGAGGCGTTGGCAAGCTCAGAAAGAGTAAAGTCAGGACCCTGAATTTTAGCAAAGCAAAATTCCTGCTCTTCAAGGCTCTAGTCAATAGGACCCCCTGGGAAACTGCCCTCAGGGGCAAGGGAGAACAAGGGAGCTGGCAGATCTTTAGGGATGCTTTCCACAGAGCACAATGCATCGGTCACATCATAGTGACTTTAATTCTGAATGTATTCTAAAATATGACACAGATTACTATTTTTACTTATTAGGCCTTTATTTTTATTTTCATTTTACCTTTAGTGACACTAAAGTTGTATATTTTTGAATTTACCACGTAGGTCAACCTCTTTCACTCTTTTGGAAGTGATATGATTTAAAGACTCCTGAACAAATATGAATGCAGCCTAGTGCATTGCAGGAGCTGTACTTTCAGGATCCATCTTCTGAAATTAAATGCAATAGGACACTCATCTGAATAGGGAGAAGGTGAAAAAATTCTCAAATTTGCCTGCTCAGAAAATAACATACCCTTTGGATCATAGCACAGAATTATGATTATGCCTCAGAGTATAAGGAGAAAAAAAAACCCTGACAAATTAAATTAGTTTTTAATCTTTCTGAACTATAAACACTTTGGTTTAGACTGATTTCTGGAAAGACAACAATTTTTTTTTTCTGAGAATGAAGTACTTGAGTTGATGGGCACCACTAACTTAATTTTTCTGGATCATGTAGCCTATTCCTTCTCATGACTTATTATTAGCCAGTTGGAAGCATTCTGAACAATATACTGCACAATATAAAGTGCACTATAGCTCATCAGTTTATGAGTGTTTATTGCTTTTATATTTTTCTATGACCTTGAAATGCATTAAATATAATAAATAATGTAGTTACTTCACAGAACATTTTGAAGCACATTTAAGTTTCTGATGTGCAGTGTAGGTAACTCCCAGCTCAGCTCCTTTCATGGTATTACAACTGAAATACAATTTGAACCTTGCCTGAACTCACACTTAAGTTAATTGTTGTTATTCATGTGTCTTAATAAGCTTTTGGCTATGCTTTAATGAAGCTTGGGAAAGCTTGTCAGCATAGCGCCAAAACCTGCTAATGTTTGGTCAGAATAATTATGTCTTGCCCTGAAACAGAATGAACAATCATCTGCTAAAGAGTGAGGAAAATGTGTAATCAGTGGGTTTTCTCTTCAAGCTACTACTCTTTATGAGCTATTTATCACAGTTGTGAATAGGACTTAATCCTTTATTTGCACAGAGACCTACACTCTTGCATTAGAGGAGACATTGATCTCCACAGAATATATCCATTTAAATTAAAGGTTCTATTACTTGCGGTATGTAAGCAGATTAACACCAAGAAATTTTAACCTGGAGGAGGATGAAAGTAGCCTTAGTCAAGACACATGAAAATTCCTACTCCTGAAGTGAGAGTGAAGCTATATTTAGCTTTTATTTTAGCACCTCAAATGATTTTAATATTAAATATTTTCAAAATGTGTCAGGTACATGCATGTGTGTACAAATACCATAGTACCTTGTTGTGCCTCTAGAAGTACACAGAGAAAACCCTGATCCTAAACCAGCAGCTGTTTTAGCTATAGAGCTATCACACAGACCCACAGGATAACACACTAATATTTCAAAGTAAATCTCTATTCCATTGTCCATTCTTTTTAACTGATATCCAAGTGGGTTTACAGTTGTGCTTCAACAATGCAATATGTTATTACTGAGACACATGTAGTTAGGGTGAGCTTTAAAAATTATTAACCTGTTCTAATTGATGTTATCAGAGTTGAGTGATCATTGAATCCTAAGGTGCACATTTGAAAAAAAAAAATACCTCCTCATGGTGAAATTTTTTGTACAATGCAAGTGATGATGTCAGCTTTGTACCCATCAAAACAGAGGTCTGAGTAGTAAATCACCTGAGATTTGTAACAACCCTTGGGTTAAAAATATCAGTGTTCCTAGTCTCTCTCTCAAAAAAAAAACCAAAACAAAACCAAAAACCAAACAAAAATAAAACCCCCAAAAAACCCAACACCAAACATATTGGATTTTATTGTCTAAAAAGAACAACAGAGCTGAGCAGGTGCGTTTTGGAAAATGAAAAGATACCATCAAGCAGACTGCAGCCAATTTTTTATCCTTTTATATATTCTTCTCAAAGTCTGTCCTTCATTGGCACTTTGATCCTTTAAAGCACTTTGGTATGCAATCTCATCTCTTTTTGAACTCTTCTAACTATCTGCTATATTTAGAAACGTTTTCTTTTCCATTGGCAGAGGCAAAATGTAGCAGCAGGCTCACTTCTTTGGTTTATTTTTTCTCCATGTTCTCGGTTCCACTTTAGAAGTAGGCACACTTGATCAAGTGCATGTGAGAAGCAGTAACATGCAGAACTATGAAGCTACATTGTCTAGATTCATAAATCAATTTTAAACTTCTAATAAGAGCCTACCCCCTTATGAATAACACTTTCAAGGAAGCTTCACCAGAATAGTATTCAGTGTGAGGCCCCACAGCAGCATTTAACAGTTGGAACTATGTGGGATGTGATTACAGCCAGAGTGTGATTTTTGTTCTAAAAGAAGCCAAGAAACAAAACTCCTGGATATGTCAAGCTTAAGAAAATCTCTAGTATTTATCACTCTATACAAAGAAAAATTGTGCTTTACCTCAGTAACCTGTGTTTTAAATAGTTCCAATTCAGAACATTAACCCTCTCTCTCATGTCTAAAATGTCTAAAAACAAGAAAATGCATGTAGTAATGAATAAGAATGACTTATATTTACACAGAAAGATATTTTTAAACTGCATTATTTGAAGTGACAAATGAAGCACTTTACATTAGATTTTAATTTAAAATTTTCTTCTGGGATAACAAATCATAAATTAATCCAGATCTATGTTTTCACAGACTAGCCTCTGATTTAATGAACTGCTTCGAATCTTTCTTTGTCCAATGTAAATAAATATTTAGTCTTCAGCTTTCATTTAAGCTGGAACATATGTTCTTGCTTGGGATGTCATATTTGAGTAGTTTAAGAAATACAAATCATAAAAGTAACAACTTTTATATGACAATTGATCCTGTCACATTGTCCTTTTATTTTCCCTTGGCCATTCCTTCAATGTAAAATAATGCAAAGCCAGCACAAGATCTTCACAATTATTATCTCTTTTAAAAAGCTATAAGCATAGACTGGACACAAAAAATAAAATAAGGGTAGACAAATAAGAACTACCCTTGAAGAATGTCCTCGGAGTAACAAGAATGCCAGTAACAACTGTCATTACTTCATGAACAATTCTTATGGAGAAAAGAAGGCAAAAGCCTGCTCTGAAGTTTTTTCTCATTCTTAGAATATGAAGAGACATCAGTTTCTTCATAAAGCATCCTGACAATATACTGTGAACCTTATCTGGGAGCCCATGACTCAAGGAAACCTTTCAGTTTTCATTGCCTTCTCAGATTTTCATCTCTTTTCTGTTACTTGTCAGGAAAAGAGGTAAAAAAGTCTTCTGTGATCATGTTTTGTGAAATGGTCTGGAACCGCAGCTACATCATGTGTATTAAAATTAGAGAAGTTAATCTAATTTCATTTTTAATCTGTTCCACCAAAATTAACAAGCAATTAGTATATTTTTTTAAATAAGTATTTTCCCTCTCATTACCCAAGCTGAAATCTATTTCCAATTTCTAAAACCAATTCCTCATAAATTATTAGAAAGTCCTTTGCACTCGCAGACCAGGAAAACAAAAAGACTTCCAGCAGCAAGTGCAAACATTAGTATGTTACCAACATTCCAGATGACAGCTTTTGCATATACCAGCAGAAACTCAGTCAGAATGAAGAATGCTGCCTCTCACATAGACAAGTTGCTGCTGGTGATCTTCTGTGGTAGTTTGTGTCTCTGAAAGGAAATGCACCCTGGTTTTCAACCCTTCCTAAGTCTGGTCCTTGTGAGTGAGCTGAGAGTGACTGACACTGAATGCTGTCTCAGGATGACTTGCCTCCCACCATCCTGTACCAGCCCTCCAGTGTGCAATTTAATGGCTAGCTGTGTGCTGTCCTTGCCAGGCTGTATTTTAGGTTGTGACTTTTAGTGTCTACCATTCTTGCATGAAAAATGACCATGCTAATTTTAGGTCCCATTGCCTAAATTATAAGGCCATATGAATTTGATTATATATACAATTTTATTTTGCAAATAAGAAGCCATTACTAATGAATATTTACTTTGTTTGGAAGCACTTGACATAAGAATTTGGACTGTAATTACTTACTTGTGTTTTACAATAATAGGTCTTGTAGTATAAAGGAGGAGGAAGTTATGAACCGAAAAAATTTAGTAGATAGAAGGTTCCTACAGTGAGTTATTACTCAACCACAATGCTCCACCAATGCATGCTCCTGATGGTCTTAAAGGCAAACAGATGTAAAACTGAGGTCTTGTGGTTGGAAAATACCTGCCAACACTTTTTAAAAAGTGTTAATTTTTATAACCTGCTCAGGTTATAAATCTGATACTTCATATCAGATTATTACTTTCTAATTCTTTACCTTTTCTCAAAATTTTGTCTCAACAGATCTGTGGCCCCGAGTGCTCTGCTCACTATAGTATTTTCTAAGGAGAAGAGCCTGAAACAATGTGGGAGAAGAGTAAAACCATTGTCTGGAAGGGCAATACAGAAGCAGAGGCAGAGACCCCTGTGATCCAAGCAAGGATGTGTTGAAAATACAGCAGAAGTTAATGAGAGAAAGAAAAAAAACTCTAAGGAGGAGTTCCCCAATGTAATATTCCTGGCTATAGAAAGGATAACACACAGTGCCTCTGAGGAAGATGCCCAAGTTGTTTCCCAGAGGGATATTCCAAGTGGGTGGTGATTCTACTTATGTAGCCTTAGTTAAGCAGGAAAGCTCAGTGCCTACCCTCCAGCAGTCCCAAAAGGACCTTTGGCAGACATGAAAAATTCAAAATGTGATAAACAAACCAAAAAATATTCCTGTATGTTGCCCTTTGACTAATATTAACTGAAGGAGAATCTTCAGGTGAGAGATCACAAAATAAGCAACTATTTATTTTCTTTCATTTTCCCATAATGAATGGTGGTTTTTAAGAACAAAACTCTTCTGCCACCTGGACTTAACACTCTTGGAGTGACTTGTGAGAAATTTCAGCAGTTCTTTATGCAGAAGAGTAGGAATATTGGAACAAAGTCGCCCTTCAGCAGCAGTTGTATTTTTACTTCTATTCCTTTTCTGAGGAGCCTTGATATCCTAATTTCTAACTACTTCCCTTACACAATTTGCATCATTATCATGGACCTGATGTTGTAGGTAAGTTCCAGCAGCTGCTTCCTAAAACTTCAGCTGAACACCTGGCTGAGAGGCCTTGCATGCCGTGTGCATCCATGTGAGTAAATATTTCTGTGTGTCTTACTTCCCTAAACTTTTAGGAAAAGTGAATAATTAAAAAATAATTTCAAAAATACTTCTGCTGTTAGCTCTAAACATTCCTGACAGAATTAGAGAAAGTCTTTCACAAAGTACTGCTGGGGCTCCTAAGTTTTATATATATGTATATATATATATACAGACATACTATTATAATTTTCTTTTAATTAAAAAAATAGTAATAATAATTTAAAAAGGAAACAATTTTACACTTCATAAACCAACATCAAATTCCTGCAGCAGCAGTGAAATCAGAAGCAACAGAGACAAGAGCAGTTTAAAACTCAGGTAACCAGGCCATTTTGATTAGTGAATTTTATAAGAATGGTACTCAATTCTACTTCTATTCCTTAGGCACATTTAACAACCTGTCTTAACAGAGTTTTCCTTTTATTGGCCAATGATTTCAAAAAGCTGGAACAAGAGTCTTGAGCCAGCCTTACGGTAAGCCCTTTGGATAGACTGATATTAACTATTTAAGATAAGCAGGAGTTGGTGAATCCACCTAATTTCCAAGCCCTGTCATGAAAGTTACTTCATTTTTTATCCCTCTCTCATATTTAATTCAACTTGAGCCCAGTACAACTCCCAGTAGGGAGCAAAAAAACCAAACCAAACCAAACCAACAAACAAACAGACCCACTGTAGTCATCACCCTGATTATTGCCCATAGGTTAACGATACTCTTCTTCTCGTGAACTGTAACTGAATATCAATGCACAGTGCAAAAACTTACATCATCTGATGTTTCTTATCTTTATATTTTCCCTTTTGTTCTGTTAGTCTCTTTTGCATCCTGTTTTGAATGAAATAGTAAGGATGACACCTTCCTGTCTATTATTCCAAGCCCAGCAGAATAAGATCATGTTATTTCTGGCAAATAGGTAGGATCAGAGTGCAATACTGAGGTAAATGGTTGAAAAGACCAAGGAAGGGAAAGTTTGCAGTGAAATAAATGGGCTCTAAAGGCAAGATTGAAATGTAGCACTCTCACTGCGTGGTTGCCCAGAGTATCAACAACAATAATACTCTGGATAAAGAGCTTTCACGCACAAAATTTCCAGGAGAAAGCAAAGATACTCTTATAGTACATTCCAGAAAAGGAATATTCATAGGTAATATGTTATTTTATTTTTTCTAAACAATGGGGTTGATAACATAAGAAAGGGGAAGGATGGAGGTGAGAAGTGGTTGCCCTTGTAAGAGGCAGTCAGTTGAGATGAACGCTTGAACTCAGTCAAGTATGTCACAACACTATATAAGTGCTGTAATTTGTGTTGACAGCATCTGTTACTTGTCATGGTCCAAAGGCTGTCAAACTAGATATCAATTTGAAAATGCAAATATTATAGCTTCCATTCTAAGTTAAAAATTCCTGTTATACCTGAGCAATGAATAAATCTGAGTTTTACTCCTTCCCTCCACCCACACAGCACACACATTAAAACCAAGAGCATTGATTGGTGCCTTTAGACCTTCTAGATTTTCAGAAAATTGCATTTATGCAGCTGAGAAGCAGCTGAGCTGTAGGACAAGGTGACAATCTTATTCATTGAACCATGGTCTTGATATGTAGGTGACTACCAGGGCCATCTTCTTCTCTTATTACCATCTTTTCAAGAATGCTGTAATATTTCCCAAGCCAAAAAAATCCCAATCAATCAATAAAATGAACCCACAAGAAAATCCCACCAAAACAAAACAAAAAACAATTTGGAAATGGCCTGGCTTTCCTATCTTAGTGAAGTGAGACCAAAAACCATCACATTTTCCTCAATGTGTGTAAGAGTCTGGAAATTAGATTAATAGACAACATGAACAATGTTCCGAGATTCGTAAATTATTTACTTCTACTTTACATTTGAATTTGCTTGAGCAGTGTCTTTTCAATTAAGGTCAGTATTACTTCTTTTCACTTTTGATTCTATGGAAAATTATTACTCCCTGGACACAGATGTAATTTTTTGTTATGAAACAGTTGATTTGTAAAAGCCATATCTGCCTTCTGAGTTACTAAGATGTTTATTAGGGAATAGATAAAGTTATGATGGGATTAGATTTCTACTTTCTGACAAACCAACAAACCCCACACTGAAACCAAAACACAGCTATTCTAGCTGCTAAGAAGAGAATTAACCCTATCCTAGCGAAACCAGGACAAGCTGAAATTCATACAAGGGAATACAAACCTACAACAAATAGTGGTTTTGTTTCTTTTTCCATAACCCCAAGTACATTTTCCTATATCCCAAATAAGACTTATAAGGTTTACACTTCTATGTCGCTTCACATACTTTCAAAACACCAAGCTATTTTCCAAAGGACTGAAAATATTTATCGTCACTGATCGTCACCGTGCTGCAGAACCTTATAAATTCTGTTCAGAAGACCCCAACTCTGCGACATTTCCTTGACACTGTACATGGCAGCACGTAGCTCACAGGATTTGCAGTGCACCCTGATATTATTAGCTTTGTAACATACGGAATATGAGCAGTGTTAACAGCCAGCTCACCAGGGTTATGAGCAATGTTAACAGTCAGCTCGTAAGGAGGAGGAGGTCTGAGGAGGAGTCAGTTAATAGAAGCTTATTCTCTAAATGCCAGTAAGAACACTTCTCCTCAGTCATCACACGGTACACACACACTTTTCTGTCTGGTCTCAAACCTTTCTGATAGTTATTGATTACTAGGAGCCTCCTGTAACAAACCAAACACAGCCAAATGGCACAGCTTTCTCACTTGCATTACTCTGCATTGCAGCACCCAGAAATTTCTCTAGGGCTTTTCATTTGTACCATTTTAGGTTCCTGCTGGTAATTACACTTCATCCTTTTAACATCTAACGTTGTTTTTCAGTGACCTTATATTTATTCTGTAATTGCTTCTAACTTAGGACTTCAATACATAAATAAAAACATAAATAAAACAACCAGTGCATTTGCCCTTTATAACACCACTCATTTTATCAGCACTTTTATTTATTTATTTGTTTATTTTATCCATGGAAACTAAGTAATTCAATCTACCTCAGGCTTTAGCATTTTATTGTATCATTCCCTTCCACTCCAAGCTGGAGCATAAGTGACAGACAGTAAAGCATGAAGGCAATGAGAACATCTTGATTATAAACCAAAGTAAACAGGCTGCTGTAAAACTGTGCAATAGCATAGATGACAGACAACACTTTCTCTCTGAAAGCAATTATTTCTATTCCTCAGATCAAATCATCTGTAATTTTAAGGGCCAAGGGAAGTACTTGTCTTCCAGTTGGCTCAATCAATTGAAAGCAGAAATCTACATGTTAGTGAAGATGGTGGTGATAGATGTCCCCATGCACCAGAAAAACCACTGCTTATCTACACTAATCCTTGGTGGATCTCAAATTATTACAACAGCAGCACAGTTTATTGGTTTCCCATGGTTGTATTTGCTCCTGAAATCCTATTTTTCTCATTGAAAGAACAATGAGAAAAAGAGGTTCTGCTGATACTTAAAAGACTATCAGTCACATTAACGTGGAGATACTGAACACGGAGTCATAAATTCTGACACCTGAAATCAAGTCTTGTGAGTGTGTGTGCAATATGCTGATTGGAAACAGAATCTTTCTCAGCTCAGTGAAGTGCTGAGGGAGGGGAGCGTGTTCCAAAACCTGTTTTCTTTTTGGCATAGCAGCCAAGCACTAGGCAATTTAGAAACAGAAAGTAGGGCTTGCAGGCTCCAGAGTACTGGTCTACACTCCCTGCCCCAGCCATCCCAGCAGGCAGGCCATCTCAGAGTCAGGATTTTATTTCTAATGATTCTTATTTATTTTTATTTTTATTTCTCTTCTTAGATAAATTTTGGCATTTTCTTTATTTGTTCCAAAATTGAGTTAAATCAAGTGCTGAAATATAACAAAGAGTCTCTTTTTTATTTTTTTATTATTATTTTTTTTTGTTAAACTTACTTCTGTTCACAAGAGTAAAAACACTTAGAACCTTGGGATTAAATCACAGGAAAGTGGGTTATTTTTACAAACATGTTCAAATATTATATATACACACATAATTATAATATTAATTTTTTTTTACTTATATTAACTCTCGGTGATTAGGTAAGTTTTTTTGCATCTCCTCTGAATCATCTCTTGGTAGCCACTGTTGGAGACAGCGTGTTGGATTAGAAGCTTTCAAAAGCAATGGAGCTAATCTCCAACACTCATAGTGTAGAGACCAACAAAGTAGGCACTTGTAGACTTTGGTGTATTTCAACAGTGGGGGGGAAATGATGAAGCAGTTTACGTGATTCTCATAAACTGATAAATTGTGAAATCTGTGCATTGACTGCAATGGATTTTAAAATAGAAAACTGTGATTCTTTGAATGGATGTGGTATGCACTGTTAATTTAAGTCCATTATCTAGTGTTTATATTGCAAGCTTAAAGACTCCCTCAAATTAATAAATAGAAAGACAAAGAAAAGAAAATATTTCAATCTTTTATCTAAAAAGTGCAACAGTGTGTAAGTAACTTGTAAAATTTCTCTGGGTGCGATTATACCATCTGAGCCCATCTGAGAATTTCGATGCATGTGTAAGTAACTTGTAAAATTTCTCTGGGTGAGATTATACCATCTGAGCCCAGAATTTTGATGCCTTCAGGTTTATGGAGCAGAGAAGAATACATTAGGAAATCAATTCTAGCATTCACCTGTGACTTTATTCAGTATAGATTGAGGTGAAAAAGAGATAAAGATTGTTGTGACTTTGAATTGAGTTTTAGATTGTTTCTACAGAAAGGAAAAGGCACAGAATGGAAAAATTGAGATTATGCATTTCAAAGTTTTAACTTATTTTTAAAACCTGAAATTAATTATGCTCTTCTCCACAAAGTATTTCTAACAGAATTTTGAATTTCTCTGATAAAGCTGATGACCTTTTAGGTCATATTTGCTCTGAGGTAGATCTAAAATAGAGTTCAGGAAGAGCAGTTTCAGCTGACATCAACAGGATGTTGTTCTTAATGTAGATAATAGAATTTGGCCTCTCATATATATTGAAATGAAATGAATATGATTGAATATGATTGTTTCATACACAGATTTATATCTACTTATTAACTCTGCAACACCTTAAAGGTCTTTCTTGGACTTAGCTTGTATTTGTTTCATTACTCATAAAAATGTAAAAGGCATCTGCATGAAACAAAAATAAAATAAAAACAGGAAAAAATAGTAACAAAATTACAAAGATAAGTTTTCAGTATTGGAAAAATTAAGCTTAATCAGTTGTCAGTGGTTAAAAAAAAACCCAACCAACCAACCAAGCAAAAACCTTTGTCCTATTGTGAAGAACACTTTTCCCTTCTGTGTTATAATAATTGTTGCGGTGCAGTTTTAAAACCTGCGTCAGGAATTGACAAGTATTTATTGCATTTGCGCTGTACAGTGTGTCAAAACGCACAGTTTTCTAGTTCAAAGGAAATACTTAAAAGAAGTAGTTGATTTTTTACCATAATATACATAGTGAAAGCAATAGGCTTATTTGTTTGGCATTTTTTGCATGTTGGATGCATGTTTAGCAAGTTTTAACAGACCTGTTTCTTTTTTCATCATAATATCAGAAAGGAAATATTAGATGTCTCAATTTGGTACAAAATTCATTAAATTATTTGGAAACTATGGTTTGTAGGAGTTAGATACAAGCAAGGAACTGAGAAAATATTAGATGTCTCAATTTGGTACAAAATTAATTAAATTTGGAAACTATGGTTTGTAGGAGTTAGGTACAAGCAAGGAACTGAGAAAAAAAAGGTAAAAACTTTGAACATGAAGTTTGTTACTCGTAATGTTAACTTAGTGGAACACATTAACGGCTATTTTGTGTTCCAGATTTATAAGGTAGGTATCTCTTCTGAGTCTCTCGCTCATTTGACATAAATGTTTATTTAAAGAGGTGCACTTATATCATCCTGATAGCTCATTAAAAAGCCCCTTACGTCATCTAAGAAATGAGGATTGTATGTCACTGTTAGCAGACAGCCCTTTCCCTTGCTAAGTGGGTTTAATAGCATCCAAAACTCCTTTAAGAGAACAACCTCAGTATCATCACATTCTTAACAAGAGTTTTCTGAAGCAGGCAAGAATGGAACTGAAAAAAAAACCCAAACCAACCCAAAACCCCACAAAACCCCAAAGCCAGCATGCTGTGCATCCCTGTGATTTCCTTTGAAAGAAGTTACAAATCAGAACGATTCTCAATACTTGCTAAATAGCCCATTTCCCTCTGTAGTGACAGAACAGGAGGAAAACATCAGTCCCAAATGTTATTGTACCTCCCAGCATTGCGGATAGACCTCCCTCTGCTTCATGGGAGATCAGTGAGCTTTCATTTTATAACTGACAGTGAAGTATCATGCACTCCATAAAAAATTGCACTAATAATCTGTATGGAAAATTATCAAAAGGCAGGTCAACATATATCACAAACACTCTTTGTGGTAAAGTGGATCTCAGTATTAAAACCCCCAGCAGTGGAACATTCAAAGTGTTCCAGAAAAAAAAAAAAAGGGTGGAAAATTCATATCACATTACTGAAATATTTATATGAATCTCCTTTTCTGATCTGTAATGATTTGATAATTCCTCAGGTGCACAGTGAAAGTGGTGCTTTTTTGTTTCCTTAGCAACCATCAGATCACCATTTTCATAAATTAAAGAGCATATGCAGAGCTTGGTGCAACTGAATGTCATTTTCTTCTGGGGTTACATGGAAGTCAAAGCAGACAAGGAAATACACAAAGGGAGTACAGGAAAGGAAAGAGAGATGGGGTTAATCCCAGGATCTGACCATGTTTTCAGTCATGACTGTCCCTATGAGACAGGAAAAAGGAAGGAAGGAAGCCCTTTGGAGATACAGGACAGAGCTGAGACAATTTAAACTCAGACAAAAATTAAAGAGAGTAGAATTAAACTTGTGGAATAAAAAGCCACCCTTTAGTATCCCTCAGAGTTAATAGATTAAAGGAATTGAATATCTGTATGGTAGGTGGCATGAAATACATGAGATGTGGAACCTTCAGCTTTGACATCTGTTCTAACAAACACATCACTTCTACTGTACTAAACATATCGCTTTGTAGTCCTGGAGCACCCAGAAGGGATGTGACTGCCCGTCACTATGCCAAAGAGGACACAAGTGTGGTAACATTGCCATGACTGAATGAAAACAAATGACTTCTGGAATAAGTTGCACTAACTGGATTCACCAAGAGCCAGGCTTCAGGATGTTCTGCCTTTTGGGGGATTCCATATTTGGAAAATAAAGAAAATCTAGAAATTGCCACAACAGGCAGTAGACAATTCCAGTGAACAGGACCGGTTCAAACAGAATTTTCTTGAAGGTCAAGCGATGCCATGATGAGAAAGCTGAACTACCGCTTACCTGGGAATTCAAGAGCACCTTGAGATCTGAAAACTTTCAGCCATAAAGTTTAACCTCTCCAGTACTAGAGGACAAGCACAGTTCAACACTCCAACCATAAGCTGGGGATATGTTTGCTCTCTTAATCACTTCTGTCACATTACAATTGCTTTTGACTAACTGCTGCCCTCCACGTTTCAACCTCTGTTATGATAGTGGGAAAGAAAAAAACATTGCTGAAGAACCGATCACCATCCTCTACAAGCAACACAACCCGACTGCTACATCCACTCCAACAGCCAACCTGAAATGATCTCAGAAATATGAGGTTCCAAATTGCTCTGAACTTCATTAGTGACAGAGTAGAAGATGTAGACTCCTTGGAAGAGTGAACTGGATTCTGTCCAGCATCAGGTATCACCAGCTGACATACCAAGATGATGAGTTCTTGATTACAAAAGAGAGAATACAATCTTATTTTCTGTTTTCATAATAATTTTCAGTGCTGAATATTAGAAAAAAAATCCTTGGTCAGCTTGCAAACCTATACATTTCTAAACCAAACAAATTTCTTAAGAAATTACTGAATGTGAATAAATTATCATAAATCATACCTACAGCATTCTGCTATCATGATAAAAAGTGCTCAGGCTCTCCAGGTACTATAAATACATAGCATTATAGAAATGGAAACTGAACAAGAATGAGTATAATTTTTTTCCTAATTTTGGTCTATAATTAAACTGCCATAAAATGCTCACTAACAAACTGATTGTAATCCTAACTTTCCAGTTTAGAAAGTGTGTCAACTGTATTCTAGAAAACAACCCTTCTTCCCATTCAGGGAAAGAAGAAGTGTTGATAGTTTTGGGTACTTCCTAGGCAATTTTATGTAAAGAATGGTAATTAAGAAAATTAAAAATGGTAATTACAAAATTAAAATTCTATTCCATCAGAATCTATTAGAAACAAAGCCAATTAACTCATTGTTATGAGAATGCACCAGTAATGCTTGTGTAATCCTAATGCAATATGACAGCACTCGATACCATGTCATATTTTCAATTTCTTGAATTTTCCCTTCCTCACACCTTGCTTTTTCAGCTTTACACACAACACCTGCCTTTTGAGGTGATTTCTTTTTCTTAAAATGTCTCAGGATTTCATAACTTTTTCATTAACCTTCCTTTGCATAAATTTAGTTTTAGGTTCACAATTTTTAAAAATCTGAGAGCAAAGTGGGGAGAGGGTAAGTATGACCCAACACCTCTGGGGTTTTTGCAGGAACAAAAAAACTGCAGGGACTGTGAAATAAAATGTATACATTTTTAAAGAGGTTTCTTTGAGTAGGCAAGAGTAGCATGAAAATTTCCTGCTGCAGGTCACAGAGGCTTTTTGTCACAGTAAATACCTATGTGATAGTTTATGCCCAACATCTAGATATTTGCAGTTTCCCAGTGCACAGTGCAGTGGTCCTTGGAATGATGCCTGTGTGTTGTGATTTTAAACACTTCGCACACTTTTGGGACTCAAGTGATAAAAAGAGTCTCATTTACTGGTATATTTTCCTCTGATGCCATCTTTACAGCCTAGTTTTAAGATTAGTTTACCAGTAGTAATGTTTAAAGGTTGAAAGGAAGAGAGATGAGAGGTAGGGTACTTTTGTAACCCGCACAGTAGAACTTGCAAACTCACTCACCAAGCTAGAGGAGAGAGCGCTTTTTCCTCTTACATCTCTACAAACCTACTGCTACTGCCCAAAGGTGTTTCAACTCACTACCTGGGCAGTTTTATACCTCTTTCTCCTTCAAGATATTTCAAGTCAAACTGATTTAGTTAGGTAAGAGTCACTTTGCTGTTTATTTAGAGAAACAGACAAGCTAGGTGTGCAGCTAAGTGAAAATTGCCAAAGACAGTCAATCTCTGAGGCTTACTGCTGTGCTGCAGTCACAGCATGGTGTTCTCTTCTGGAAAAGCTCCTGGAAGTATTAGAAAAGAAAAGAAGAAAGGAAAAACATCAGCAAGACCTTGAGAGGAAGAGCTTTTAAGCAAATAGAATAAGAATCAACATTGTGTTACTGGCATGGAAAAAGCTATATAAATCAAATGCTGTATGAATGGAGAAATTCTAATGTGGCACTGGGCTTCTAAACATGCTCAATATCAGGAACCTTTTATTCAGAAACTCTGGGAACTTTGGCTTAAAGCTGCTCCATTGGACACTTTTGTAATTTAGCTGCTAGTTTCACAAGCTGAGTACTTCTGAAAAGTCCAGTTTAGCTATTTGCAGAAGCCTGAACATAGTCAAACAGAACTGGATGCTTACACAGCTAATGGAAGCAACCTGACTAATGTCATCAGGGATGGTAAAAAGTGAACAAGGGGAAAAAAAAACCCACAGTACTCTGAAAGCAGTTCAGTGATTTGTGTTGAGAAAGGAAAATACAATCTGCTGCCAGAAAAAAAATTGCTAAAGAAAAAGTGTAAGTGTGAACTAACATGGCCTATTACTGATAGAATTCTATAGATAATTACTTTTATTTCCCGAATTTACAATTATTATTCTTTTGTTGTCCCTGCTCTACTATACAGACCTAGGTAACTCCTATTACAGATATCTTCTGGATTTACACTGGTTTTGGAAAAATAATCTACTGAAAAATATGAACTGTTCAAAGGTAAGACAGAGACAAGGCTGGTTCATTTGCCATTCAGTGGCTTAAATGCAGAAACTGTGAATAAAAGTCCTTTTTATAAAATTTTATTCTTTGTTTTCATTTTGGGGCATTTCTCTACCTCTTTAAAAAGGATACAAATAAATCAAGTTCAATTCTGAAATAGGACCTCCATTTGAAATAGAAAATGCATCAATAAAAGAAGGGAGGAAAATTTCCAGTCTCCTTTCCTCAGGTTTTCAGAAGAAAAGTACATAATGAATGAATTAAATCACTGGAAACACTGTTGGTCAGGATTACTTAATAAAAATGTATTAGAATCCTATTTCACTTTTATAAATGGATAAAGTATGGGGTTTTTTTTTTACTCTACAGGTTAAACTAAATAAACTAGAACAACTAAATTCAAGCCCTGACTGCTTGATTTTTTCTGCCAACTTGTGTACAGTATAATGAAACAAAAGAAATCCCTACCAAGAGAACAGAGATGTCATTTCATCCAGTTTGCTGAATTTTGTTTTACTGGATTTAATTTTAAATGTTAATTTAAAACTTTGATGCTTAAATTGAGCATTAAGAAGAACTGCAATCACTAAATCACTAAAAGGGAAAAGGCACAGCAGAGTTATTATTTATCATGTTATTTTTTTCTGCTTTGTAATCTGGAATGTAATGTCCTTGTTAATTTCTCTCATTAATTTGTACATATATATATAGATAGATAGATAGATAGAT
>NW_010304364.1:16592-21488 GCF_000700745.2 Antrostomus carolinensis | reverse complement strand
GAAGTCCCATGGACTTGTGCACCTTCAAAATTATGTGGCTGTTAGAATTTTCTTTACTTCTCTTCTAGGCTGTGTTGGAGTTTTGACCATGGTTTTGGATGGTTTCAGTTCAAGAAATTTAAGTAATGTGGATTACTTTCTTAATTAAAAATGCCATTTTGAACTTTGGCCTTTAAAGAACGTGGGATTTCTTCCAGATAACAACACTGGAGATCAAACACAGAGCAAGTTGGTTTTTATATAGCTAGCTTTCATGCTACAGGGTTGGGTGAGGGAGAAGCCAAAGTGTAAGTTAACTAAGGAATTTTTTCCACTTACTGTAAGTAGATGACTTTCAGCTCTTGTTGTGCTGTCTTGAGTCCTCGGCAGCCTTGCAGTGCTGAGTCTCTGGTTGTAGATGAATAGTAACTTGCTGTCTTTCCATAGCCGCTTAAATAAAGATACCATCCAGACAAAGTGCCTGTTGTTAAGAGGCTGATGGGATGCTGTGTTTCGATAAATTCTCTCTTCTTGATGTTCCCTGGTCAGAAGTTAAGAGATCGGTGTAGAGGTCTCGCTCTTTATCACACACTGATGCATGATGTGGAGTTCCATACCGGATCTCTTGCAGGATCCTTTTTGTTCAACCTCACTGCTCTCAGTGACTGCGACTGAGCAGGGTTCTGTGCTTCTGAACTTACCAGAAACTCTCCTTTAACTTCCTTTATAGACAAGCATCTCATTGACCTTTGGCTTTATACCTTGGAGGTTCAAGATTATTTAAGTATTCCCGAGGTAAGAGAAACTTGAGAGAGAAAGTGATTTGCTTTTCCAAGCCCTTTTCCGTACTGAAGACTTTCCAAGTCTTCCTTACTGAGACCACATCATTTGCCCTTAACTGGGATAAGATCATCTTCTAGCTGATTTTGAAATTGCTGTAGCCATAACTTTTTTAGATCTTGTTGACTAGGGAAAAATAAATATTTCCTAGGGAAGTGTGATAAATCTCTATTCTGCAGCTTGTTAGGAAGAAGAGCTATTACTGTTTCTTTAAAGACACTGTGATAGCTGAGTTTTTCATTCTTAGCTTACTTTTGACAACAGTTTTGTGACAGACTGCATGTTCTGTGAGCCCTGACCCCTGAAGCTGTTTGTAGGGTGGCACAAGGAGTCTGTACCTTTGAGCAGATTCAAACTCCAGCGTGTCTTCTTCAGTTTCCATGGTGGAACCTGATAGAGGTGCTGTTCATAGGAGCAAAATAGAAACCTAGATAAACAATTCTGATCTTAATTGACCCTCTGTTTAGAGACTGGGTTGGCTGGTTTTGTTGGTTTTCTTGTGCTCTTTATGTCTCTCTATTTCTCTTCTTTGAACTAGTCTCCTATTTTACTGACACTTAAAAGCCAGTTTCTTTGGCTCGGCATATACAGACACATTTAGCTGTGGGGTCTTTCCAGCCTTTCTTCATGGTGCTGCTCAAAAACGGGCATGGAGACTTTTCCAGCAGATGTATAGATTTTTTTATTTTTTTTTTTAAATGTCATGTGTAAATGTGGAAGCCCCATAACACCAAAATAATAATATTTAAGGTTGCTTAGTAAAACCAGTTGGCTTTTTGGTAGATAGTGCTGGGAAAGCATAATGAATATTAACTACTATTTTGTGATACTCCTGGGAGATGTGAAGCATCTACCAGCAGACCCTCAAATTCTTGAGGAACACTCAACTTCTAGGCTTTCTTGGCATATTGGCTTCTTCAGTGTCTCAGATCCGAAGGTACTTTTTAAAGTATATATGGAGATTTACCTGTGAATGCTCATGAGGAGTCTGAGCTGTAGTATTCTGGATTAGCTGATAAGCTTTATATGCTCGCGGTGCAGTTTACACGTGCTGTTGGGCAGCGAACACCTCACTCAGGCTGAAGGTGCAAGGTATCATTCTGTTTCATTGATTTGGGAACCCTTGCAGTGAAATGCTGTACGTCATGATGTTGATTTCCATCATTTTTGCATGTGCTTGTGGACACTTCTTGCTTGTTTGGATTCTTCTTTATCTTCTGTCGTTATCTCCATCTTGCCACCACGCTGTACAGTGTTTTGATAGAGATGCTGCAGGAGGTCCTTGGTATTAATTTTTGAACTGTTGGGTGCAGAGAAAAACCCATCAAGTTTCAGATGCCTGACATGCAGTGTACCATTCATCTGTCCTTTTAAAGTTTTGGGGTTTTTACAGTCTCTTCACCACTTTCCAGAAGTTTCCAGCCTTCTTTTTGGCCTTTTAAGATTTGGGCATACACTAAGTATTCTGCTTCTCAGGAATGATATTAGGTGAGTTTCTGCTAGACATGTAAAGGAATTCCACCAGCAGTGAGGAATGCCTGAGGCAAGAACCCGGAGAAACACCTGCTGAATGTGATCCATGGAGGAACTCAGGTGACTTTTAAAGGGTTGGGGCCAAGTTCTGAGCTACCTAAGGCAGACATCTAGTCAGCCTCTGAGGAATTATGAGCATTGCTTTGGGGCTATAAGATGTGATTCTAATTGCTAGAACATGTAGGGTGTTGGTTCTTTTCTGTAGTTCTTGAGAGCCACTGTTTAAGCTTTTTTGTTTAGTTTTGTTTTCTTAATTTTTCTCTGCTGATGGTTGAGATGAAGTACCGCTTTCTTTAGCTAGCCTAGACCAAGCTGCTTCTTGATGGTAAACATCTATCAGCACATACATTGCCTGTTTCAGGTGCTAATGCAATTTTGCATGTGATGGTTTTTCTACCTGTCTCTGCTCCGGCAGGTCACTTGGCTGAAAAAATGCTGCATTTCAACACATAACAAAATATAAGGGAGAGGACAGTCATTAATTTAGCCTAGCAAGAATGGACATAGCTGAAGAGCAATTTTAGCTGAAAATCCTGTGACTTTTCCTCCTGCAGTGTTTGCAGATAAAGATGTAAGCAAGATATTAACCCATCATGTTTGTGCATATTGGTGTGCTTTGTACTTCTCATGGTGTCATTACCATTGGGTTCTTGTTGGGAAAGCTGTTTCTGACTGAAACTGAAAATGAGAGCAAGTCCTATTCTGAAACTAGACAGGTTCTGTTCAGACTGTATCATTTTAAATTCCCTTAATGCCTGAGGAAGCTCTGTGAGTTATCAAATCTGGTAGAAGTCTTTTTTGTTTTGGGAGAACTGGAAGATACTCTTCTTGTATGTGACTGGCAAGTCGATGGAGACTTTGTGCTACAGAACAAAAATAATAATGATCGTGTCGTCTGTCACGTGAAGGGAGTTTTCTTCCATGATGAGGTCTCAGCAGCTTGTTAGGCAGTTGACTTTCTGGGCAGATGGGGTAAGGATATTCTTTAGTGAAGAACTTGATTCAAAACTTCTTGGCATGGTATGTGCTACCATTCTTAGTGGGCATCTATTTCGTGACTGACTCTCGCTATCTTGTTAGGTGTTATCCCAGCCAGAAGAAAACTCATCTAATGTCTCCTCAGAACTACTCACTGTATCTTTTCCTCTGAAGGCTCACAGGTTTATGCTGATATTTTTTGTCATATTCAAAAAGATCTAAAAGATTGCTCGGTCATTATATTACAAGGACGTTTTTGTGATGGAGAATCATAGACTGATAGAATGGTTTGGGTTGGAAGGGACCTTAAAGCTCATCCAGTCCCAACCCCCCTGCCAGCAGCAGGGACACCTTCCACTAGACCAGGTTGCTCAAAGCCTCATCCAGCCTGGCCTTCAACACTTCCAGGGAGGAGCAGCCACAGCTTCTCTGGGCAGCCTGTTCCAGTGTCTGACCACCCTCACAGTGAAGAACTTCTTCCTAATATCTCATCTAAACCTCCCCTCTTTCAGCTTAAACCCATTTCCCCTTGTTTGTCATTAACTGGCCTTATTAAAAATCCTTCCCCATCTTTCTTGTAGCCCCTTCAGGTACTGGGAGGCTGCTAGAAGGTCTCCCTGGAGCCTTCTCTTCTCCAGGCTGAACAGCCCCAACTCTCTCAGCCTGTCCTCACAGCAGAGCTGCTCCAGCCCTCGCATCATCCTCGGGGCCTCCTCTGGACTTGTTCCAGCTGCTCCAGAATGCAGAGAAGATGTGTAAAAGCAGTAGCATGGAACACTGATAACCTGCGCTGCTGCTGGAAGTGGTAGTGCTGTTAGAGAAGGTCTGTCTTTATTGTATCGGGAGCATGAACACAGCATTTTACTTCTAATGAAGGAAATTGAATCCTCATCATTATTACTTATTTCCAATTAAACTTTTACTACTTTACAAGGTGAAATAAAATTGGGACGTGCAACACTTAAGGTATTTTGTTTCCTTCATGCAAGTTGCGTAGAAGCGGCAAATCTTACTTGGTCATGTGAAAAGAAGGTACATGCAACATTCAGCATTCTCAGGTGAGGATAAGCCAAGTGATGTGGTCATTTAAAAACCAGGGTATCAGTGAGGGAGTTGATGAGGTTTCCTTCCATCAACTTCGATAATTTATTTCCCCTTGTTAACTTTTGTCATCAAATACAGACTTCATTTGGTAAGTAAGAGGAAATAAAATCAGCACAGTAACACACTGCAAGTAATGAGACTCACTCATGGGTTTAATCAAAGCTGCTAGCTTGTTCAGTGCTTTTGTCGTATGCTGTGTAAGCAAAAGGTGTGAGTTGTAAAAGGAGCTGCAGAAAACTCTTTCTCATGACCCTAGAAAAGTTTTAACTTTGTAAAGAGTTCCCTGGAGTGTGTGATACCCTTAAAAATACACACAGCCCACCTCCACCCCAAAGCAGAGCATATATGGGTACTCGGTCAGAGGCAATTTACAGAGATTTGACGTAATCTCTGATTAAGTTCTGCTTTCTCTGGGTGGTTTTGCAGCTCAGAAATTGAGATCTTATTCTTGCAGTGATACAG
>NW_010304364.1:0-16569 GCF_000700745.2 Antrostomus carolinensis | reverse complement strand
GCTGAAGATGTAAAGGATAGTTTTTCTTAAATCTCAAGCTTTGGGAAGAAGGCAGAATTATCTGCTAATGTACAGGGGTTTATTTTCATATTTTATCTACCCATAATATTCAGCTACCTGTTTCCTGTGGCCAGTATTTTGGGGGAGAATTCTTCTGATTGCACTAACTTAGGAATTTCACTTTTCCACAGATGTCATATCTATGCTGAATGTTGCTACTTATAGATCCTTCTTGTGTAGTCATCGAGAGGTGTGTTTTATATGAATGCAGATATTGTTTGCAATCTCCACAAACCCATACAGTGGATTTGTTGATAACAATAAGGCTTTGCACTGAGCAAAAATTGATTTGAAATCACTCAGGGTAGTTGTGCAGTTTTTCTGTTCTGAGACTTCTTACTCAGTCTTTTCAGTTGTGCTGTCTAATTGATTGTGCTGCCTATTTAAAAAATTCGGTGTGTGAGATTGTAGAGGGCTTAGATTTAAAATCACACACACCCCCAGCCCAGCTACAAAAGCCAGAACTGTGCACAGATCCCTCGATACCGGTGTTAACCAGGAAACTTAGGGCATCCAGTTTATTTACTGGATTTTTTGGCACGTTTACTTTTAATGATAGTAAATTTATTGGGAAAGTAAAGACAGTAACACTTATTTTACTAGTTCTTGAGCTGCTTTGTTCCAAATGATAGGCATTGAAAACAGTGAAATTTTATTCTGTTTTGGTTAATCTTAGCAGTGATTTGTTTTATAAATAAATTGTGCTTTTTGGCAGAATGGAGAGTTTTAATATTCCAAGTAGTGTGCTTGGCTTTACCTTACCTCTGTCATTACCTCAGGAAATGAGAGCCTGTGATTTGAGTATGTGATGGCCAGTTTCTTTATGCTAGGAGTGAAATATTTATATGGCCAGCAAAAGAACTCTGTGCTGCGAGTAACTGTGAGGAAGAACTGAGAATGAGTAACAGTGGACTGGAACAGCTTTATTCTTTCTTTCAGATTTCGACCTATTAAAGGAAGGCAAGAAGAGCTAAAAGAGGTGATTGAACGTTTCAAGAAAGATGAGCACTTAGAAAAAGCCTTCAAGTCCTTGACGTCAGGTGACTGGGCCCGGCACTATTTTCTTAACAAGAACAAAATGCAGGAAAGGTTGTTCAAGGAACATGTAGGTGTATTTGTAATTAATGTGCTTTTTCAGATGGTTCAAGGGCTAAGAAAATGTAAACATTTCTTAGGGATGTAGCAGTAGTAAAGGAAAGTCAATCCATTGCTCTGTTTAATGTTATTTGTTTGATTGCTTTTTAACAGAAACTTTCTTTGTTTTTTAAAACACAGCTAGCTCCTCCCCTACTCTTTTTTTTTTTTTTTTGAGTGAACTTAGCGTTGCCTTTTATTTAATGGACATGTGGAAGGGAAAACACACTTGCCTCTTTTGTTCTTGGCTTAAGTCATAAGCAGAAGAGAGAAGACCTACTTCCAGGAGAAAAGAGTTTCGAGGATTTCTTTCGTTCTTTGAAAGGGTTTTTTTTTTCCTCCCCCCCAATATTTTATTTATTTGTTTTGTGTTGGGGTTTTTTGTCTAGTTTGTTTTGGTTTGGTTTTTTTAACTTATAGCTATTGTAAATCAAATTGCATGACAAGAAAAGGTGAAGGAAAAGAGAGAAGCCTTGCTACCTCAAAAACCTTAGTTGTTTTTGATATAGGGGCTTAATGTGGGCGTGTGTTATTCCTCTTCCTCCACTTCCCACACCTCAGATCCATTTGTATATGGCATAAAGCTTGTTGACTCTCAAAGTTGTGATGAGATCATAGTATTTTTTTACTTAAAAGAAAATAACTCCTTCAGGAATGAGTACATTGTTTTCAGATACAACCAAAAGGAATTTGGCCTACTTTAAAGTGTATCAAATCTAGTAGCTTAGAAAGAAGTAGGCAGCAAATTCTGCTTTCCCAAAGTGTGTTTTGAGTAATACAACCGCACTTTAAGTATAAAGAGTTGATCCAGCAATCCCTGAATTCAGTATCTAGATTTGACTTGGAAGACAATACCTTTTCAGAACTTGAAAGGATAAAATTGGATCCTGTAGGTTATTAGGTCTCAGTGGTTCTTAAAGATCTGAGAAGAATCACAGAATGCAACTACTCGGTGACTTCAAGAAAAAAAATACTCATTTTCGTTGGTTTGGGTCAATTTTGTACCCTTTGAGACATTTTTTTATTTATTTAAACTCTTTGGATAGTCACATTTTTTGTGTGAGGATTCCTGCAAGTCACTCTGAAGAAATAAGATTTAATAAGATAGTGTGTATAGCCAAAACTTATAATCAGGAGTGCATTTTGGCAAACATCATCCTATTGCAGTATCCATTTTTTGTGACTTTTGTGCAGTTCACTGACTTTCATTATTTTTTATATAAAAGTTTCTCACTGCTTTTGTTTTGCTTGTAACAAAAAAGTACTGTTTTCTCTCATTGCAGGTATTTATTTATTTACGAATGTTTGCAACTGACAGCGGGTTTGAGATACTGCCTTGTAATCGGTATTCTTCTGAGCAAAACGGAGCCAAAATTGTTGCAACGAAAGAATGGTAAGAAAAATAGTTTACTGTTGCATTCGATTTCTGTCAATTATTTTGAAAGAGTCTGAAAAAGATATTAAACAAGGATGATTTAGAATCAAAACTGCAACCAGTGAAATACAAAGTTTTGTATTTTTACTTACAAATTAAATTTGGTGTCTGTTTTTGCTAAAACACACAGTATGTGCATCTGCAAGATTTTCCTTTGTATGTTTGGATGTAGGTCTACAGTTTTCAGTATACAAGTTGTTTTTTTTTAATCTTGTTATCAGTGAGATAATTAATTTTCCTATAATCATAAATTGTGAGAAACACAACCCTGTCAACAGATAATTGTGGGGGAAATGAGTTTTTCACCTTTGTGAAACTGCGGGGTGTTACTTGCATATCTTGATTGTGCAAGATCCATCTCTCCTGGAAACACAAAATTGGAACCCCAGTGTATTTTCCCCGTATCATTTTGGCACATCTGAGTTTCATTACAAGCATGTCCATAGCAGCACCTGCAGATCCTTGGGTTAATTCAGATTTTAAAATAAATTATCACCTTCCTTTGCCCTTCACTCCCCCCCATAGTTTATCTTTGTTTGCTTTGTGGCAGTCCATGCCCGTAACAGCACATCCGAGGTGGTGTGCTATTGCGTGAGGGCCAGGATTGAGTGGCTGGGCTGACGCTGGCAGCGTACCACGTAAGCACACTGCTACTGTGGGGCTGCAGCCTCAACGTGTGGGAGAGTAAGCTATCCCAGAATGGCCTGGATTGGAAAAGCCCTTTAAAAGCCCTTCATCGAGTCCAACCATGAAATCAACACTGACAAGTCCCCGACTAACCCATGTCCCTCAGCACTATGTTTACACGACTCTTCAATCCCTCCAGGGATGGGGACTCCACCACTGCCCTGGGCAACCCCTTCCAATGCCTCAGAACCCTTTCAGCAAAGAAATTCTTCCTCACATCCCAGCTCAACTGCCCTGGCCACAACTGGAGCCCATTTCCTCTTGTCCTGTCCCTTGGTCTTTGGTTGAACAGACTGACAGACCTTTAAGAAGCTTGAGGCTAGTTTCTAGCTCTTCATGACTGTAGCTGGAAGTTCCACAATTGTGATATAGTTACTATTTTTTAGGTTGATTTTTTTCGGTTTGAATTCTTTCCTTGGCTAATTCTTTGGTGTGGAAGATTTATATTTAAGTGTGTAGAAAATGAATTAACTTTTCATGCTCAAAATCTTGAGTGACCTGAGAGTGAGCAAGACAGGAGGGCTGCTTCTTAACCCTGCCAGTATCAGGAAAACTATTGAGACTCAAAACCAAGAGAGTTCTCAGCACTCTTTGTAAAAGGAGAATTTTGCTCTTGAAAGGCTTGGCTTCTGGTTTGTGTCCTTTGTCTATATTTAACATCTCCATGTTCATCTGCGTCAGAGTAATCTGACCAAAATTTGGAATGGCCACTCTGGAGAGCAGTGGAAACAAGGCCCATGAAAGATAACAGGAATTGTGCACTTCTTCCTAGGCTGACTATTGAGTCCTCTGCTCTGCTGTATTTATGACGGCAGATGGGCTGTCTGCAAGTGAAGGCCTCATGGTTTTGGTGGGTTTTGTTGGTTGTTGTGTGCCTGCCTCCTCCCAAATGGTCTGTTTCAAGGACCAGCTTGATGCTGAAGAACTACTCGTGAGAGAGGAAAACACCTTTCTTGAATTCTGGCCTTTTTTGAGTCAATACTGTGCCTTTTTGAAGAAGCTGTGGAGTTGCAAGCATCTTCACTATGCTGTGTTTTCCTGGCCAAAGGAGGATGTATAGGAAACGCAAACAAGAGCAGCTGGAGGAAGTAAAAATGTGTGAAGTGCTGATGGGGAAGGGAGTGTGCACAAATGAAAAAATTCTTGCTTTTGATTTTAACTGTAGGAGCTGAAGTAATCAACTCTTGCAGTTTCTTGCTTGCAGTCTCAGGAAATTGTAGAATCAATAGTGGTAATGTCTGTCAGAGTTAATGTATTTGATTCTATATAGTAGCATAAAAACATTTATTTCATGTCTGATAAAAAGTCTGTTTAGCCTAATGTGCTGTCTCTTAACTGAATTAAAATATTTGGTTTATGGGGTTAAGAAATGATTTACAAAACACTTCCCGTTATTGACAGCTTTTCTTTTTGTGAATTTACTTCCTCATTTTGGCATGTGTATTCTTATTTTTCTACTCTTTTTACACTAAAGGAAACGAAATGATAAAATAGAACTACTTGTGGGTTGTATTGCTGAACTATCAGAAATGGAGGAAAACATGCTGCTGAGACATGGGGAAAATGATTTCAGTGTCATGTATTCCACACGGAAGAACTGCGCACAACTGTGGCTGGGTCCTGCTGCATTTATCAATCACGGTGAGTTGTCAGTGTAGGAAGCATGTTGTAGGATGTAAACAATTCTCCTCAGAAGTGTTGTTCTATGCGAGCTGAACAGTACAGGACTCTAGAGAAAATGTCTGAATCTGCCATAGTGGATTACTGTAGGACAAAATCCTCTTGGGATTTTCCCAGACCAGAGCTGATTGGTGATCTGGGAAACTCGCAGAAGGCTCTAGTGATGCCTTCTTCCTTCACTGAGACTTTGGAACTGGCAGCTGAAGTAGTTGAGTATGTTGAATTCTTTGTGAACTTCGTCAACAGTAACATGTTTTGAACTTCTTGTGCTGCCTTTAACCTTTTGCGCAGAAGCTTAACGGAAAAAGCAGGTGGGATTTAAGATAAATCCTATTGCCTTAAAGAGAAGGGAAACGGAACATTTGTGATAGCACAGGGAAGAGCTCAGGAACCAAACTGTATCAAAATAGGTATCTTTTGCTGTATAGCTTTGTGCAATACTAACATAACTCCCAGTATTTAGTTGAGATTCTACAGTTACTGAAGTCAGAGTGAATCCTTACTCTAGATATCTACAACTATTCATGTTTCAGGTCTTATCAACAGTTAATTGACTTTATCTTTTGGACCTTTTTCAGATTGCAGACCTAACTGTAAGGTAAGCAAGAAATTAAAAGTTAATAAATAAGCACCCCACTTTTTTTTTGCCCTTTGTCCCTGCACCTTTTCCTCCCCAACTTTTTTACTTTTTTTCTTATTCAGATACTCTTCAACTTTAATGATGAACCTTTTTTTTTTTCCCCCCCCTCCTTCCCTTCCTGTCATCTCCTTCCTCAGTTTGTATCAACGGGCAGAGATACAGCATGTGTGAAAGCTCTAAGAGATATTGAACCTGGAGAAGAAATCTCTTGTTACTATGGAGATGGGTTTTTTGGAGAAAATAACGAATACTGCGAATGTTACACCTGTGAAAGGTATGCATTTTAAATAAGTTTCAAATGGAATTGGGCATGTTAATGATATATTTTGTGAAACTGCAAGTCCTTGATTATGAGTACTCAGACTTCTGTACACATAATTGCTTCCTAGATACTTGTTGTAACTTTTTTTTAATTTTTTTTCCTGAGAACTCCATTCTGTTTTTCTTATGATTCTCCATTCTGGAGAAACCCCAAAATGAGACTTACTGAAAGAAATACAGATTCTTAAAAATATTTGTACAGAATAAAGTAGAACTGGAAGGAAAAGCAGTTGTAGTTGCTACAGGACCACCAGCACCTGACCCCCAGCTTTTGCTCTTTTTTGCACTAGAAGAAGCAAATTTCATTTATGTTTTGTATGTTGACCTGAAGCTCTCTTCTGCTGGAAATGAGCAAAGCAGTTTTCACGCTATGTTATTAGAACTTTTGAGGTTGTGTCTTGTAAAGATCTACTGGTCTGGACAGTATGTGCCTATCTGTCCATCGCACAACAGTGGCGAAGTTGTTAGATTTGTTTTTCACCCGTTCTGTCCCAACCTTGTTTCTTCACAAATCAGTTGAAAGAATTTCATACTTGATTTTTGCCATGTTGGAATTTCTGCTTACTGTGAGCATGGAGGCTCAAGATCATTTGTGAGACCTTCACCTCGTTCCAAGAGGAACTACACAGAACCTACAGCAGTTCTGTTACTGGTTGACCTAACTGTAGAGAGAAAAAACCTATAAAGGACAAAATATTAATCATATTGAGAAATAGCTTAGTGCACCTACATAGAAATAGTTTAGTAATTCTGCCTTCATTTTTACTAGCTAATTTGGTCACTAAAAACTCTTGCAATTCAAGAGAAAACCTTGTAGTGTGGACCTGCAAGCTCATACGATGTTGGTAGATCATTCCAAGTGAAAGGTACAGTCTCAGGCTTTATCTAGAGAGCTGCCAGTGAAAATGCACGTCAGTCCTGGGAGCTGTTTAGTGTTGAATAAATGGGCACCGTGATTGTTCTTTTCTTGTTACTTGGAGTGATTTGCTCAAGTTCCTTTGATTATTGAATTTAGTGTAATACAGGCATGCTTTCAGGACAAACCAGTGTGTCCAAACAGTTTCACTAACTTGTCATCCTTGTATTTTCGGTACCTGAGAATGTTCTATTTTAAAGCTAACGTTGGGGTAATTCCAACTTTAGGAGTATGCTTTTCAGTCACAAGGCTGTGTTACAGTAATCAAAGATGAGAGATTTGAATTTAGGGGAGTTGAGCAAGGAAAAATGAGTCCTTAACCAACACTGGTGAGGCAACTGTCACTTTGTACACTACAAAAAAATAATCTTTGAGCTAATTTTGACTGTGGTGTAAAGGATGTTAATTTGTCACATTAAAATGCTAGACTTCCGAGAATCTGCGGGGTAAATTTGGGAGCTGTAGGAAGATTGGCACTGTACAAATTTTTTTTTTTTTTTTTTTTTTCCCTTCAAGCCTCCAAAAATCATCACCAAGAAAATCTGCATATCTTTACTTATGTGTGTGTACTCTTTTTAGGTGAGCCTGCTGTTCATGGCGGCTCACCCAGACAACTGGGCACCAAAGATGATGTGTCAGAAGACAGTTGTGGTTGTTCAGAAAGTCAGTTGTTGTGGTCAGAAGGTCACTGTGACTTTCTGACCCGAATTGGCTGTTGCTTGTGCTAAGCTCAGTCTCACATTTTAAGCTGCCTGTAACTTGCAGAATTCAAAGTAGTATTGAAAGAATGTTCCATATTGAACAAATAGGAGTTAATTTGTGTCTACATGATTTGTGTCTACGTAATAATTAACCTGGTGGAGCTTGAGATCCTGTCTGATCTTTTTGGTGCACTTTTGGTTAAGTTTTATAGATTTTCTTCCAGTACAACACACTAGGATCCAAACTGGAGTTGTCTTCAGTAATTCTGCAAAGTGCAAGTGTACTGGATTATTAAAGAGTAGCAAAGGAATCCTAGTAGTAGTGGTTGAAGGGCAAGTACAGGAATTCTTAATCTTCATCCTTTTCTGTGATGACTCTAGAAGAAAAAGAAAAAAAAGTTTTAGGTTTGCTGAGCCATTTCATTTTCATGGTAAATACATACTGGAGTCTTTCAGTTACGAAGGAACACAGAACTATGTGATAGTTTTATTCCATTTTCTCTACTTTTCAGCTCTTGCTGATGCAATAACAAACATTATGACTGAAACTGCCATTTTTTTACTAGCCTGATGAGATTAGGAAAAAATTATTATCTAATTGTTATCCAAAAAATAAGTAGTATTTTGAACTACCATATTTCACTTTCATCTATATAACTTGGCTATGAAACAATACTAAACTAGACAATAAAGCAAGGGAAACCTACGTTTGCAATTTTTCTTCTTGCAAGAAATAAATGGAAGGGTTTTCTGCACATCTTACTAGAATAAGATAAGTATATAGATACCTTATTAAAACAGCCCTCAAAATGCTAATAAATTCAGTGGTTATTGGTGGTATTGTTTTCTAAATATACTTGGGATAAAAATTACTGTTTATGAAACAAAGTTCTAAGTTTATATTAATAGTTATTAATACTTTGTGTCCTCTTTGTAGACGTGGAACTGGTGCTTTTAAGTCAAGAGTGGGATTGCCAGCACCTACTCCTGTGATTAATAGTAAATATGGACTGAGAGAAACAGATAAACGATTGAACAGACTTAAAAAGTTGGGTGACAGCAGCAAAAATTCAGACAGCCAGTCCGTCAGCTCTAACACTGATGCAGATACCACTCAGGAAAAAGCTAATGCAAGTAAGTAAGGGGGAAATCTTGGAGTTCAGGATTAAAGGTTTCATAAAAAGGTGAGAAACTTTCACTGTGATGGAATTCCTCTCTCAGGGATGAGATGCATCTCAGATACTGGTCTTTAGAACTGTAATTTATTTGGGAATCTGAAGACACTTTAAATAGCAAATTCATGGTTTTCCCTAAGTGTTTCCAGAACAATAGGTGGTATGTTCTTGTTTGGTTTTATTTATATCAAAAGCAAATAGTTAGTGTCGTATTTCTAAATATGTCGGTTAAAGTTCTATCAATAACATATATATATTTCAAAATATGATAAACTATCACATGCATGTATGGTTTAGGAAAGAAAACTCACCTAGTTTGAGTTATCTGTGTTCTGTAGGAAAACAGTGTTAAAATAAATTCTCTCAGTAGAGTTTATTAAGCAAATAGTCATTTGCTTTAGGGATCATTTAAATTGGGCAGATATTGCCTCCTCACATCCAGGACTGATAGTTCAGGTACCTGTTCTGAAGGGAAAGCTCACAGTTGGTCATCTCAGAAGAAATTGGAAGGGATTTTTGCTTGTGATGCTTCTCTTCATGGAGTAGTGAGTATCATTTATTTGCGTTCCCCCCTTCCCCACCCCTGCCACCCTCAGTATAGGCAAAATATAAATAACTTAAACTTTGACTTAACTAGCGAACAGGTTTGGAGCCACATAAAATGTTATGGTTCCATCTAGCTCCTGCTTGGTGCTGTGATATTTAAAAAAAAAAGAGCAAACACTTCCCAAAACCCCCTTATGATCTCTAATTACAAAACTTTAGAGTTGCACTTTTGCTTGGGCCAACAAAACTCCTTTGCTTACCACAGTAGGTGACAGACAACTGGATACCTGAAACTGAAACCATTACAGTAGTTAAGGTTTTTCAGGTTTTTTCCTCCCTCTGTAGGAAAAAAATTCTGGGGTTAATACTAGAGCATGCTGATCCTCAGATTTTGCAGGAATAGTACTCAATAAAAACTGTAAATAATGTGCAGTGGATTTAAAACAAAATAATCAGTAGAAGAAGAAATTCAGTAAAAAACCAAACGATATATTTGGGGCAGTGAGGTAAGTGTACCTGGAATTCAGGTATACTTTGGACTTCTTTGACAATTCCTGTCTTGTCTGAGTTGCAAGTTAAGCAGTCTCGCTCCTTACTGCACACTGTCTGGCCTGTTTCGCGGATTTTGACAAAGTGTTTAAAATAAATGAAATGACGGCAGTATTTGGGAGTGGGAAACTCAGGATAAAGCAGTGTCATAACAAAACCGCTTTTTTCTTTTGCAGCTAACAGAAAATCTTCAGTGGGCGTAAAAAAGAACAGCAAAAGTAGAACATTAACGAGACAGTCTATATCAAGAATTCCAGCATCATCAAATTCTACCTCATCTAAACTAACTCATATAAACAATTCCAGGGTACCAAAGAGACTGAAAAAGCCTGCAAAGCCTTTACTTTCAAAGATAAAGTTGAGGAATCAGTGCAAAAGGCCAGAGCAAAAGAATGCTTCTAGAAAGCTCGAAATGGGAAATTTAGTTCTCAAAGAGCCTAAAGTAGTTTTGTATAAAAACTTGCCCATTAAAAAGGATAAAGAATTGGAGGGACCAGTCAAAGTTGCAGTCTCTAGTGGGTGCTTAACGAGGCATGCAGCGAGAGAACATAAACTGAATTCTGTGAAAGGTGCTCATGAGCATGGTGATATACCACCCTGCACATACATAACAAGGAGGTCAGTGAGAACAAGGATGAGTTTGAAGGAGACCTCTGACGTAAAGCTTGAACCAAATATGTTGGATAGTTATAAGAATAATTTGACCGGAACGCAATCGGACATCTTGGAGCAGCAGCCTCATGTGATAAATGAACACGATGTGGCTCATGGACCATCACATAAAGGGGATATTAGGAGCCAGAAAAACGATGCAGGCATGTCAAAAAAGAAATCTCGACAAGGAAAACTTGTGAAACCATCTGCAAAAACAGAAGAAACTGATACAACGCACAATACACCCGTGAAAGATGAAGTACCAGATTTAATTAGTTCTCATTCAGAACTTGGAGAGAGGGATAATGTGGTGGACACGCCTGTTGGCTATAAAGACTGTATCCCTGGATCTGGTGGCTGCTCTGTTGTAACATCTGACAATTTTAAAGCAAAAGACAGCTTTAGAACTGCAAAAAGTAAAAAGAAAAGACGAATCACGAGGTATGATGCACAACTTATCCTTGAAAATAGCTCTGGGATCCCTAAACTAACTCTGCGTAGACGCCATGATAGCAGTAGCAAGGCAAACGACCAAGAAAATGATGGAATGAATTCTTCAAAAATAAGCATCAAATTAAGTAAAGACCATGAAAAGGATAATAATTTATATGTAGCAAAGCTAAATAATGGGTTTAACTCAGGATCAGGCAATAGTTCAACAAAATTGAAAATACAGCTAAAACGAGAGGAAGAAAACAGAGGGACGTACCCCGAGGACCTTCATGAAAACGGTGTGTGTTGTAGTGAAACTCTCTCCCTTTTGGAATCAAGAATGGAAGTAGATGATTATGGTCACTATGAAGAGGAAACAGCAGATGAGTCTTCGTCAGAAGAGGATGATGAAGAGGAAGATGACTATGATGATGAATTTGATGATTTTATTCCTCTTCCTCCAGCTAAGAGATTAAGGCTTATCGTTGGCAAGGATTCAATAGATATTGATATTTCTTCCAGGAGGAGAGAAGATCAGTCGTTAAGGCTCAATGCATAAGCTTATAGGTCTTAAACTGACCTGGATGTCATTTTTTTAAAAAAAATAAATAAATTAAAAAAAAAAAACCCAACACCACAATGAAAAAAACCCAACAAAAAGTCCATTTGATTATTCCTCAACTGAAGAACTTCCTGAAAAACTTAGTGGCAGCACTTCTTTATTGTTTATTCACCTATCAACATAATATTGTAGAAAGTGTACAGCATACTGACTCTTCTTAAGTCTGATTTGTGCAGATTTTTATTGTACTTTTTAATAGCCTTCTTACGTGCAATTCTGAGTTAGAGGTAACGCTCTGTTGTAAAATAAAGGCTCAAGCAAAGTTATGAAATTGTATCAGATCTTTCCATGCAGGACAATGAGAATACAGTGTGGCAACGTAATTATTTTTGATCTGTAAGAGCATTAGTTTGCTCTTAACAATATTTGACTAAACAATTTTAAAAAAAAATCATAGTAGCAGCATATTAAGGTTTTCTAGTATATGTTAATATCACCAGCAATGATCTACAGCTTTTTGATTTATTTGCTAGATGGTTTTCCCCCCCCCCTTGGAGTTTGTCAGTTTTAACACTGTATGCTGTCCCGGACGTACTGTTTGTGGCCTTTGTTACAGTAGCAAACCGTTGGTTGGAAGTCAAATTGATTTCTTTAAAAAAAAAAAAAAAAGAGGAAAAAAAGAGGAAAAAAAGAAAAAAAAAAAGTATTGACAACTTGCTGACTTTTTAGTACGTTATATGTACAAGGGTAGCAGTATGCAGAATAAAAGTTTGGATATGGTGTATTTATTGCTTGTTATGTAAATTAAACACCTTGTATTTAACACTTTTCAATACTTTTAGATAAAATTGTTCTTTGCAAGAATGATTGGTGCTTATTTTTTCAAGAATTTGCTGTGAAATAATGTGATTACAACGGGCAACATTTATCCAATGAACTGCAGCTATCCTAAATTGGTTCTTCTTATTTTTCTGTTGCACTTGTAAAATGCTACAAGGAATTTAAAGAAAATCTATTCACTTTAACTTATGATAGTTTTATGAAATTAAAAACAACTAAGTCACAGCTTTTGTTCTGTGGTAACCTATAAATTGTTTGTCTTTTAAGAACCAGTTGTAAAAGACTGAAAAAATATGTATATGTTGTAAATATTTGTGTGTTGTGAGAAATTTTGTCATAAGAAATTGAGATAACTTGCCAGAAGGGTTTTTAAGTTTAGAAATACATCCATGCTAATAAAATAGGAAATTGTAAACCTAGTTTTAAACTCTGCATCAGTTGGAGTTCTTTGCTTATATGTAGTTCACTTCATACTTCAGAGTCTGCTTTCTAACAGTGAAGAGCATCAGGGCAATCTTTAGCTCTTTTGTTTTTAATAAAAGAACGTTAGGAAACTTCTGGGCACGACGAGCTTGTTTTGTATGTGTAAATCAGCTCCCTGAGGAGCCGTTTCTTTGGAACAGGTATCACATGTCAGTGTGGACAGAACTGTTTGGCACTTTGGTCTGTGCCGTTTGTGGTTTTACTCAACTATGGGTTCAGATGTAAGAGATTTTGTATCTGGTGGTGTAGAAACAGGCGTCGCATCATGTGCTGTTGGGTTAGTTGAACCCACCGTTAGCTGTGTGGGATTTTTATGTCAAGTCCAACCCCCTGTGCCCTGCAGAGCAAGAGCTTGAGTTCCGTGCCCGCGGTGTCACCCTGCTGTGACAGCGTTCGTGGAAATGGGTGGGTGAGTTTGCACGTGAGCTGATGATGATGGTTTGGCCCATCTCTGACCCGCACAGAAGCGAGGGATTTTTTCAAATAAATCCTTCCAAATGCATTTCAGTAATTTGTTAGACTGCGATCTAACAATGGACTCTGCCTTCGTCTCACTTCCCTTCTGTATTCTTAGTAGAGAATTAAGTGTAGGTTCAAAAGTAGTACTTGTAACTTTGTTTTTACAGTGTCTCTGTTAAAGGCCAGCCGTGTCTCATGTACGGAGTGTTTATTTTTTTGAAAAATGTGTGGGCCTGTCTGTAATGCAGTGTCTCCTGTCAGACTTGGGCTTTTAGTTCACGGAAGGCTGACCACCAAAGCGTTGGTAAGTATGCTGACATTTTTGAGTACTGAGTCAGCGGTGGGGGTTTGTCTTGGGGGATTTTTAATTGTACTGTCTCATAGAAAAACTGGTTAGTAAAGGTCGGGTCCAGGGAGGATAACTGTGTTATTAAGGGCTTGCTTTGTAGTAGGAAGTTTACCAGCAAACAGTGAATGACGAGTAGCAAACAGTCCTTCAGCTCTCCTCAAGAATTCACTCACATATTCACTGGGTGATGTGCCCTGTAAGTGTGTGGCTGTGTCAGCAGAAGATTTGAAGAGCTGAAGAGAGCATCCGCGTGCTTTCTGTTCACTGCCTTGTCCATGATCACTGTGCTGTGCTCTAGGATACCAGTTCCCAGGCTTGGCTTCAAGTCAGTTGTTCTTGTGGCTCTTCTGTCTCTCTGCTGCTCCTGTGTGGAGACACACTGAATGCTCCTCTGGCATTCTTGGTGGTTCTAGGGAGGGGTTTGCAGAAACAGAATTCACCTGGGCGATTGAGGACAGGGAGCTTGATGCAGCAAGTGAACGCCACCGGCCACTGTTGGTATTTAGGGAGCAGTATGCTCAGGAGCGGGTGTAGGACCTGCTAAACTATCACCAAGCAATGAAAGCAGATCATGAAATGGGTGGTGAAGAAATTGCAAGAGAATCCTGCCTTTAGAGGTAGAAACTTTTCCTGGAGTAGGCGTTCCTACTAACTCATGGTTCAGCCAACCCCTTAGTGAGAGCTGCTTTTCTTTGATGCAGAAATAAGTGCGAGTAGCTCTTTAGACGTCAGGAGCTCTGGATTGCTCTTGTTCATTGAACAACCTTATCGTCTTGGAGAATATGGAACAAGAGCTTTTAGTCATTTCCAGGTTAGACAGGTCCATAGCCGTGTCCCGCTACACAGATTTTTGGTGTTACAGACACCTTGAAAATAATTCAGTGCCCCCAGGTTGATCAGGTAGGCAGGGGCTGCACGACTCCAGTCTCTTCTGTCCTTCCCCTGCTGCAGAAAATTTTTTTTTCATCATTTGTGTGTGAATTGGCAGATCATGATGTTTCCCTAAACTTAGTAGTAGGGGAAGATGAATGTTTGTGTCACGTGTATGAGAACCCAACAACCTGGGGATGTTTCTTGCTGTCCAGTGCCCATCAGAAAGCACTAAGCACTGTGAAGTTAACTGTGGTGTGACTGTCAGGGACCTGTCTGGCCTTCACAGCTCTCCTTTCCCAAGGTGCTGGTAAGAAAAGATGGATCAGCTGGGCAGGTTTGGGGTGAGGGTGAGCACAGAGCATCTAGCTGGTTGAAGAATGGAAGGAAGTGTGTCACAGATGGGCTTTGTCAGCGAGTTTTGTGTTACGTGTATGTGGTGGTTTCACCCACAGGTAGGACCATGTGGTCCTGCATTCACTCCCCCACCCAGTGAGATGGGATGGGAGACAACAAAGGGGTCATGGGTTGGGATTAGGACATGGAGGGCTCACTCACCACTGATGGGCACGGGCAACACAGACTCCACTTGGGGAAGAAAAATCCATTTAATTCGTTCCCAATCAATCAGAGCAGGACAGTGAGACACAACAACCACATCTGACAGCACCTTCCCCCACCCCTCCCTTCTTCCCGGGCTCCCATCACTTTGCTCCCCATTTATCTCCCTTCTCCCCCAGGGCACAGGCACCGGGAATGGGGGTTCAGTCAGTTTGTCTCTGCTGCTCTTCCCAGCATAAAGGTTCTTCCCATGGGCTACAAAAAAAAAGTCCAGGAACAAAGTGTTCCAACGCAACCACTTGGTCTTACCTGTGGGTCAAACCACCACCATGTAACAGGTTGTGAGGCTAAAAAGGAAACTACAACCAACATGAAGATGGGAGGTGGCTGTGGATTTGGGAGCATCCTGGCACAGGTGGTGCGTACTGAGCTGCCGTTAGCTGAGGACAGGTTTGGCGTGAGCTTTTGGATGTTGGGGTGGCAGATGGAGCTGGTAACTGACTTGTGCCTGTGATGTGGTGAGTGACTAGGGTAGGGGCAAAGGTGTTGACTCTTCCTAAGACAAAAACTAATACTGTCTTCTTCACCAAACCATTACTGAATTGTGAGTGTTCTTTAAAAAAATCCACAGTGAGAGGGAGCACTCCTGACTGCTCAAGTAGAAGCTCACAGAGTTACTGTGCAGTAAAACCACTGCAGAATACACTGCAGGCTGTTCCATCCTGTTGGATCCGATCCACGTCAGTCCTAGAGAAGCAGAAAAGGTGGTTACATGGTGTGGTCCTTGCACAGCACAGTCTGACCTTTCCCGTGTCTCTTTGGGAGGATATAGGAAGTATTCTGCATTTATTTGAGGAGTGATTTGATTGGAAATAGCCAAATAAGAATCAAGGCTTTCCTGCTTCACGTGTACAGGGATGTTTCCTGGAATTTCTGGAAAATTGCTTGTGCTGAGGAGCAGCAATGTTTCTGCAAACAGCAGAAGCTTGTGATTGTCGGGTGTTATTGTAATATTGTCCCCCCCAACCTAATCAGGCATGCTCTTGTCTACCTCATCCCTAACTCCAGCTATAGTCTGCAAGCGGGGGGTTTGGACTTGAAAAAATCCTATCTGATAAAATTGTGGATTCTCTGCAAGATTCACATTAACATCCTCTTACTTTTTTCCTTCTGTTTTTCAAATGCTTTTTTTAAAAAAATTATTTATTCCTTTTTTTCCTCTCCAGTTTATTTGCTGAGCATTAGGTGTTGTCTCTGTGCTTTGAATGCTTGTGCATTAGCTTGTGTGAAGCTCTCCGTCGTGGTTCAGAGTGTTCCTCTGTTGTTCACAGTGTGTCTGTCGCCTTTATTCCGTTACGCTGACAGCCACTGAATCCTAAACACGCCCAAGGCACTCCCCAAAGGATGTGTTCATGTCTGCTGTTGGCTGAGTTATTTCCTTGGTTGGGAAGTGTTGGTGGACAGCAGCTGAACATGAGTCAGGACTGTGCCCAGGTGGCCAAGAAGGCCAAGGGC
>NW_010304363.1:56443-69179 GCF_000700745.2 Antrostomus carolinensis | reverse complement strand
GGTGAGGAGGGCCCGGTAGCTCCCTGCAGCGCTGCACCCAGCTTCGCCTCCCCTGGTTCTCGCTTCCCTTCGCACCGAACGCCATTACTGAGGTGGAGTGATTGGAGCCGTGTAGGCCCGGGCGACGCCTGGAAATAAGGCCCCGCCGAGGCGCTTTTCCTCCTGTCTCAATGAAAACCACCAGCACCAGCTCGTTCACGCCCGCTGTAAACATTATTAACACGTAGGCCACTCCTCTAGTCTCGGCTTCCAGCAGCCCTATTTCGATGCACAAAAACGTTTGTGGCTTTTCGCATCTTCTTCCTCTAGTTCACCCTGCAGCTCCTCCTGGAAGTTACGTCTTGGGGCTTGTCTGTTGCCATTTATTTCAGGCAGTATAACCCTCTCCCCTTGTCCAGGGTGTGCAGCAGGGGTAGTTGCATGCAGTTTGGCCACGGTTATTCTCTGTTTTTGTCCTCGAGAAAACGGAGGATTTCACCACTTGGATGGGTTTTTGGTGATTTTTTTGTGTGTTGGTAATCACTCTGTTAACATGTGCTGTCCCACATTGTTTGTATACAGAGAGAATAGCCTTTGAGAATTATGTATTTTGTTCTTAAATGACTTTGTTCTCATAGAAGCATCCAAAAATGTTGAGTGTTTTTTAAGATGCCATATTTCATTTTTAGGTTCCTTCCTCGGCAGTCCAGTTAAATATTTTGAAGATGTACAATAACACACAACCGTGCAGGGAAAAAAAATATTTCAGAAAATAATTTTTCTAATTAAATGTTCAAAGGACTCCCAGGCTCACTGCAGATGTATTGTGTCTGTCTCATCTGTCTTTATGTTATCTGTACAACTTGATGTATATTCACAGTTCTGCAGTTGTATTCATATTGCTGGATGTTTGTATCAGCCCAGAGACCCTCTGAAGTGACAGACTCGGAGCTAGCACAAGGCCCACTTTTGCTGACCTAGTTGCAGAACTGAGCCCTGTGTTTTTAAAAAGTTGTTGAATTTAGATATTAATGTGCAGTGTTAAGTATACTAGTGACAACACTTGTTATGACAGACAAGATTAGGTAACCTGTGGTTTTTAGCAGGTTTCTCAAATGCCTGACAAATGGATATTAAAATTGTTATGTTTAGGAAGGGACTGTTGATGGGTGTTTGGAGGGTTGACCTTTATTAGAGTATGGAATTGAAACAGTGTCTTTAGTTAGAAAGATTGAGGGGTAACTGAAGTCTGTAGGCAGCTAACTTTATACATTATATTTTAAGGTTTTACTTTGAGAAATTGGCAGAACTCCCCACCATAAATGTTCCTGATCAAGTAACATGTTTATCTCAGCAAAACCTAAGTCATACGTGGGGGTGTCGGGGGTTTTTTCTGTTTATTTGACCCCCCCTTTTTTTTAAATAGTGCTTTTGATTCTTTGAGTTGAAGTAATATTTATTCTTTGAACCAACAAAGTACAGTAGCTAATATCAAGAAGAGAAAGCATATAAAATACATGTATTGATTTTTCTGTTGCAATACCCTGGACAACGGTGGTGCTTAATTATAGCTTTGAGCGAAAAATAAACATAATCATAAAGCTACAGGGGAAGAAACTAGAGTATCAGCATGGTTTTGGGGAGAGGGGCAGGGGGGTATCTAGCTAAAAATAAATGTAAGATTGTATCAGTAACTTTTTCCTCTATGATATCTTTTGTACTTTTCTTTCATGTAGATTTTCTTAATGGTATTTCTTTAGGGTAGTCTCTGTCTTAATCTTTTCAGGCTGCTGCTTCATGTCTTGCAGAATTTGCCCTTGTGGTGATACTTCTGCCCATTGAATTGACAGGAAGACTACATCTGGAGGTGGTAATCAATAAGGATAGTGGTAGCAAAACTGTTTACTCTCTATCTGTGGAACACTGTCACCCTTACATAAACATTTTATTTCCCTCATTGTGGTTTATTTGTACTCAGAAATAGAACAGAACTACTCTCTGTTCTAAATGCACACTTTTAGGTTTATGCATTTTCTTAATATTCTGGAATTCTTACAAGTGAGACTTAGGATTAAATAATAAAAAAAAAGTATATCAGTATCTATTCACATAGACTTTTAAGAAAGTAAAGATACCTTTCTTCCAAGACATCTTACATTTAAAATTGAAATTAGTCTACGATATTCCAGTATGAATACAACATTGGGTAAAAATGGATAGGATTTTAATTATATATTAGTTTGAACAAATTACTTTTAAATGGCTTTAAAGTTCTGTTTCTGTCAAGTGTATGCTGAAAACATACTAAGTTCCATGGGCAGTATTTCTGTCCTTCCTGCTCCAGTTTAGAAATAAGTTCAGAACTTATTTCAGGTACTTGAATGGCAGGCACTTTTGTGTTAGACAGTACTCTGAGTGTGTGTGTGTGTGTGTGTGTGTGTGTGTGTGTGTGTATATATATGTATGTTTGGTGGGGTTGGTGGTGGTATTTGTTCCTTCCCTCCCTGAAATATTGTTTTATATATCCTAAGAGATATAAAAATTGTAGGTATCAAAGGTGTCCCTTATTATTTTTCACTTAAAGCATGATTTATTTTTTTTTTAAAACAAGCCAAGCCCTGCAAACCCCCCCAAACTATTACACTTTAGTTCTTCTTCACCGGTGTGAAGTAGTTGTCTGAAGATGTAAGAAACTTTGCTGGGTTTTCTGTTCACTTGAACAACTGTACCTGTGAAGGCATTTGTGTCCTTTAGAGAAAAAGGACAAAATTGTTTCCTGAATGTTAGCATTAGTATTAATCTGATCACATGGATGTAGTTTCTCTTGTTCAGGTGTCTTAAGTTTTTCTTATAACATGGATGTGTCTCCTGTTGAAGCTCTGTGTAGCTGCATGCAGTTTTATTATCCATATCTCCCTTGTTTAAAATCAGAGTTCAAAATTTAGAGCTGTACTTCGTATGTCTTGGGAACGCACCTTGATAATGTTTCTCTTTTGTCATAGTAACTTGCCTTTTGCAAAGCTAGCAATGCTGTGTGCTGTTGCTGTAGACTTGTCTTACATCATACGTGATGTTTGTGGTATATAAAAACACAACGTTTTTTTGTTTTTTTTTTTTAACATAACTGAGCTTTGTTCTGCATACTGTCTCCTTGACACAAACCTAATGAAAAAAGAATTAAAAATTAAGCTATACTGCTATACCTGCCCTTTACAATCGGTGTAGAACATTCACCACAATCTTTATTTTATTCCATTTTTCTTAGGTTCTTATTCTGCAATATCTAGTAGTGATGAATGGCAGTTGCTTAGCTGTCTTGCCAAGCAGTTGGTTATGTTTAGGATGAGCAGTCTGGTAAACCTTTATATTGCAGAATGGTAGTTAGAAGAAACAGTCTTTCCGTAGCAGAGGCAAGGGATGGAAAGAAGGTCTTTGATAAGCATATGCTTGCATGCAGTGAGACTTTAATTTTCCTACCTGGGAAGTTTGAGCTACTTTGGGTTCATGTGTTAGAAAAATGCAGTGACATTTTTCATATATTAAATCTAGTTTTTGTTCCCTTATTAATGTAGGAACATCTTAAAGTTCTCACACTGTTATAACGAATTACAGTTTCATAATGATTTGGGGTATCTTTTTAAAACAGTTATGTTGTATTGGCTGTTTGTGTTATGCTTAAGGCTGTATTGTGACTTGAGAATATGGTTAACAGGAGCTCCATCTGCACTTCATGACAGAACCATGTTTTGACTTAGATCTTCTTGTTTAGAGTCTTGGATAGATAGACAGTGGTAGAATGCCATTCTGTCATGACTTTGCACCCTCAAAATGTCAACTACTGCATTTCTGGGACATTACAGTGTCCACTTGAGCACAGTGATGCTTTGAGCACTTTCTGTAGATCTGGTTTGGTAAAATAATTTAAAATATTGAGTGATGGTAAGGTTACAGGAAAGCTATTAATAACTTTACCCACAACAGAGAAGAGGAGGAAAGTAAATAAGGTTTTAAAGTAGCCAATTGTGACTTAGTGTAAAATCTGTTTGCCTCTGTTTTTTTCTTAAGGGAGCTTAAGAGCACAGACAGTTCCTTTTGCATTTTCTGTTGTGAATTTTGCTTTGTTTTATAAGTTACTCATTTTATTTGAGAGTTGAATTCAGTCTGCATGATATCAAAGCTTTTTGGTTGCCAGCTCTTGATATGTTTTCAAATAAAAACTAAAATCCTGGGAATAAAAACCATTTGGGTACATGTCTGTATGCTTGCTTTCTAAAGGTAACATTACAGATGTATGATTTTCTTAAAGGATTAGTATTAACTGTGAGAATGATTACTTGGTTTTGGTTAATTTGTGTTATCACATCTGCAAAAGAGATCCATGGGATGTAGATTTAAAATCTAGTCATGTTTTGAATGCTAATATTTTCAACTTTTTCATTAAGTTAAAATGAAAACTACTTTAGAAGTAATGAAAAGCTATCAGGAATGTTATTGTGGGAAACTTCTGTAGCGTTCTGGATCTGCTTAGAAAACCACTATGTAACCCTGTTTTGTGATTTAGTTTTCCTTACACATGTAACTGCCAACAGAAGAATGTGGTTTTCTTGCATCTGGATCTTTGCATGGACATCTTAGCAAATCATACTGTTTGGTAGTTAGTGTTTAGCCATGAATTCGCTCATGAGAGGGGAATTCCACATTGCATCATTCCTTGAAGGTGTACATCTATGAATGGAAAACTCTCACAGAAGAAAACTTTTTTCCAAATTTTTTTTTTTTTTTGAGCTGGGATTCAAGAATGTCTTGAAGGCAAGACACAAACATGTTACTCCTTAATGTTTGCTTATTTCCTCTTCTCTCTGCTGTAATCTGTAAAAGACTTCCCTAGTGTTTTGTGTGGGGTTTTTTGTTGTTTTTTTTGTTTGTTTGTTTTTTTACCAAAAGTGTTGTTCAAGTGAGTGCTGCAAAACAATAAAAAGTACATGGAGGGAATATCAGGGCTAACTTTTTATTAAGCTTTCCTGTAAAATATCCAAAACTCAGTAGAAAATTGTCCCTAGAAGAGCCTTTAAGACAAGTAGCACTTTTTTTTTTTTTAGTAGCTGAATGGCAACATGGAATGACACAAAAATGTACATTATAAATTCCATAGACTTCAATCCTTAAGTCACTTAATTGCTGCTTAACCTTTTCTCTAGCTTTAGCATGACTAGGTATGGAAAGAGGAAAAGGTATTGTTTTGTGTTAGGGTGGTCTTAGCTATAATGCTCTGAAAGGTGAAGGAAGGAAAAGGAGATTGTTTAGAAATATGTTCAGTAAACAGTAGTGATGTCTGCTGGGCGGGATCCCTCTGCTACCAGACAGGCTTTTTTGGTTGGAGGGGACAAGCACTGTGGTGTGGGACAGTGGGTCCTGGGTATTGGCTGTGACCAGGAACTCCAGTTTTCTTGTCCAGAAATGAAAATTGATGGTGAGGGGGGAAAAAAAGTCTCTTGCTTTTCTAATATAACCCGAGAATGAACATTGTTGTCAAAATATACTAGCATCTCAGTAAATGAGCTGTGCATCTTTTGGTGTTTAATTTTTCTACTGTCTTAGCAATTTTAAGTATTTCAGTGTGTTTTTGAGTAAATTTCAACAGAACAAGTCCATGAATTTGAAAGTTAAATAAGAAAGGTGGATTTGCTTACCTTAATTTTTAGGTGAATAGGTGAAACTTTGATACAAAAGCTTAAGCTATAGTTGAAACTATATTTTAAATTAGCCTTTGTATATTTTATATTTCTAATTTAGAAATAAAATGTTATTTGGTGATTTCTGACATTTCCTTTTAATACATTTTCCTGAATCCTTTAGCTGTGAGGATTTCCTTTTTCCTTTTTTTTTTTTTTTCTTTATTTAAGTTGTGACATAAATTCTCTGGAGCTTGGAGGTGAAAACTCCAGTGACTTGTTCTACAGTTTCAGGCTTCAGTTTTGCACAGCCCTCCATGTGCCTTGACCTGTCTTTCAGACAGTGCTTTATTAATCACAGTGGGACCTTAAAATCCCAGGTGCTTTTCCTGAGTGCTTGTAATTGTGTGTGTGTGTGTGTGTGTGTGTGTGTGTCTGTATGCATATGCACACACACACCTGAGTGCTTGTAATTGTGTGTGTGTGTGTGCATATGCACACACACGTGCATGCACACGCACGTGCAATGGGACTTTTTTTTAAGATTATGTAGTGACTTTTTTTTCTTTAGATGAGGTGGTGATGTTAAATTTCTTAAGTGCTTTATAGCTCTCTTGCTGTGTTGGAGTTTCTTCGTGGTAGTTCTGGCAATTAGACAGGAAGATAACCTCCAGAGTGCCTGAAAATTGTCGCTGTTCTTACTCTTGTAGCAGTTTAGCCAGATTGCTGTGGTTGACAGCTTGTAATGTGTCTAGTGAAGATGTAACTTGAAACATGAATTCCCCTTACAGCATTTGTGAAACAGTTAATTCCTTTCCCTTTCCTTCCATGTTTTGGGATTGGGAAAACACTCTCTTTTTTTATTTTCCCATAAAATAGAAAACTGAAGTGAAATCAAAAGCTTAGTTTTCATCAGTGGCAATGGATGTAGTAAGATTAGCATAGTGGTAGTGAAACCTTGCTGTAAGCTAATGTGTCTTCAGCCATGGAAAAAAACCACGTGAGATCGGTATCAGCCCCTGGTTAGCAGGTGTATGGTTGAAGTTTTTGCCTCATCTGCATCATCCTAAGTTTTTTGACCAGATGAAGGAGTGTTTGGTAATGCATCCTGTCATGAATTTTCCTTTTTCTTTGTATCACTTTCCTGATAATGGAATGGATATTTAGAACCAGTAGCAACTCTGGATATGGTGCCTGGAGGCAGCTGGATGAGGATAGTGAACAACAAACATGTTGTTAGTTTAGTTTTGTTGTTGACAAGTAGTAGCCAAAATAAGAGTTTGGTTTAGAGATTCAAATGCACTGTGTTGCTCGATCCTTAGTTGGTACTTCAGAAGAACATCTTTTTATAAAATTGAAATTTTACTGAATAATTGATGTGCTGTTTGTTTATATGCTTTATATTTACTTAGGTGTGAGTATCACACAGGAAGATGTTGTAGGAGTTGTACATGTGATCTAGACCAGCAGCAATTAACTAACAGTTAAGAGCAGAGAATCAAAATCTCTCCTGTGAGAGCTCCTTCGCGCTTTTAAGTATGTGCTTACACTACACCTAAAATGCAGCTTGGGAGTTTTCAGTGTTGATGAGCTGCTGTGGTTCTTCATGGATCTGAAAATACCATAAATAGTAGTAGTTCACACTTAAAATGAAGACTAACCCTTCTACTTTTGATTATTCTAACAGCAAAATTTTGCTTTGAATGTGAGTTTACCATTGTGTGTCATTTAACTTCTAAATGACAGCTGTCCACTAGAATTCTTTATTCTGTATCTTTTTAACATCGTGAGCTTCTCTAGTGTATTTAATGAATTGAAGTTCTTCTCTCAGAACTTCTGTGCCAGAAATGGGGTGGCGGGGAGAAGCCTTAACAGTGTTGACGTTTGAACAGTTCAGCTGCAATGGTTTTTCCATCTGAAAGAATTATGAAGACATTATTTTGGGGGTACATTTCTGTAGACTGGTACAGTAGGTATAAAAAAACTTTGCTTCTTTCACAAGCTCTAGAAATGTTTGTTTTCTCTTAAGATACTTTCTCATGATTTTTAAGATGTTTTCTCTTAATAAGAAATGAGGATTTTTTTTGTTTGTTTGAATTTTTGGAGTTTGCTCCTACTTGCCTGCTTGGTCTGATTGTATTGGTCTGCTTTAAAAAAACACCGTGGTGGATTTTATTGATCTGGTAAAATTAGTGTCTCTGCATTTGCCTTCTTTCTTTTCCTTCCTAAATATGTTCTGTTTAATTCATTCTGTGTTTTCTCATGCTATTTTTCCTTGAAAATGTTACTTACGAATTCAGAGTGCCCAGTTGGTTTAGCGAGTATCTTCCTTTGGACTTCCCCCCACCCCCTACTCTGAGTAACTAATGTTTTATTTCACCAAAATTGGTGAGGTTGGGTGTATACTTTGCAGAGACTTTCTTGCTGGGAAGAAAGTGTCTTCTTTACCGACAACAACTTGTCACAGGGTGTATATAGTCAGGGTTTTTTCTTTGCTTTGCTGAATATGTAAATATGAGGTTGACATTTGAGATACCTTATTTTTGCTCAGCTGCAAGTGAGAAGTTTGATTTCTCCCCCTGTCCCAAGCTAAAACATAAATTGAATTTGGATAGGAGTATTACTTTTTTTTTCCAGCTATAGTACATATCATTTCATTATTTCATCAACATTTGGGGTTTGTAGTATTTCAGAGTGGATTCCTCAGCAGAACTAAAAGCTTGATTTTTAAAATGCTTCCATTATTAATTTTTCAGTTGAATTATCAAATGGCTCAGTGAAGTTGCTTAAAAATTGTATGTGGTAAAAAACAAATGATGCAAAGAGCCTTGGAAAAAATGCAAAAGTCATGGTCTGTCTAAGCATTTTACCATTTAAGGGAGATGTTTTCACGTGAGCCATGGGTAATTAAAGAAGATTCCTCTAAGTTTGCATAAAAGGGGAAACACGAGAATTAAACTTGTCATTAAACCAGTGGGCTTTTTCCCCTGCTTTATTACGAACTCTTCCTCCCATTGGATCCTTGACTCATTCAGTCTGGAAGATGAATTGAACTGGATTGTCATTCAGTATTTTTATCTGTGGAATTCATTCTGTTATGTGTTACATCAGTCTAAATCCCATACTGAGTAGAATTATTACTCTGTTAATAAACTTGATAGGTGCTTTTAACTCGCAGTCTATACATTTCCCAAACATTAACGCATTATTTCTCACATCACTCTGTAAATTAAAAGGCATGTGTTATCCTTTGATGAAAAATTGAGGTACAGAGGCTGTAAACTTGAAAAGAACCTTCTGTCATAACTTTTCAACAGATTGTTGTTACATGTTCAGGTGTTACAGACACAGTTTATGTTGACCTAAGCTGCTGTTGAGCTCCCTTGCTCTTCCTCAGTTTTGCCTTTATCTTGGTACCCAGGAAAATGGGAGGAGGATGAAGAGGTTAATCTGAAAAAATGATTTCTCTAGCAATGTATATGAACAAGACACAGACAAAATTTAACTTCTCAGGGGTTCTATCTATATAGCTGCGTTATAACCCAGTTATTTCCCTTTGACTTCTGCAGTTCTGTTTCTTTTCTTGTAGAACATCATTTAACTTCTGCAACCAATAAGGTGTGGATAATTTTTCTTCCTGGTGCCTCAGTTGATTGCTCTTTAGCCAGGGGATTTAGTTTGATGGAAATGAAACTACATTGGAAACTAGATCATTGAAAATCCCACATTATGTAGGAGAAAAATGACAAATTGAGCTTTTGACAAATGGAGAGAGCATGTTCTGTTTGTGTCTCACACGTTATATGAAAATTTCTTTTGCTGAATAATAGTAAGACATCGACTGTCGCAGTGGATACAGCTGTTGTACTCAGTTACATATAGTCTGTCATCTCATTCAATTTTTTGACCTGAGTTTCCAGGTAATACTTGAATTGTGTAGTCTTGTTTACAGTTTCATAACTCTTGATTTTTATTTTTTTTTTGTCAACAGAAGTAAAATTTTTGCCAGCTTCTGCATTTTGCATCATCTGCGTTACCTGCTGTAGCTTTGTCACTGATTTATGTACTTGTGGTCAGATTATTCAGAGTGTTACTGCTAAATTAATTTTCCTGAATCATTGTGATCTATTAAGTGTTCCACTGGCTTTATCATAATTTCCAGGGCAAAGACAGTTTTTTGCTTTCACCTTCTTGGACTTCTCACACTTAGCCTTATTTGTTCCAGCTGCTTAATATTTCTTTCATGACTGAACTTGTGCTGTTCGTGAACTGACATTCCTGGCATTTATCATATACTAAACAGCCTTCTCTGTGTGCATTTTCCTGTGATATGCATTATGCTTGAGAAAAATTTTGGTTTTCATGACACTTCTGTGTTGTCAAGAATCATCTCTGTTCTAATGTATGTGAACTTGGTTGCTTTCATAGCTAAATATGTGCTAACTATAATTATCTGTATTCTGTTTCTTTTTTCCCCTTCTCTTTCAGGGTGTATTTCATGATAGATTTGTAGTGATGCTGAAAGAGTTGGTACTGTGCATGGTTATGTATTCTTCCTGTTTCTCGTGCCATTGTTAGTGTTCATATGACATGTGATGCAGCTGAAAACTATAATGATTTTAATTCCTTTCCCCCAGTTACTTTTCAGCCAGATTGGCTTCTTGATCTGGCTGACCATGTGGTGACGCAAGGGCTAATACTAGTGGTGAGAAGGTGGTTAGGATGGAAGTGAGCAAGATCTCTCCTCTTCTTGTGACAGTGGATACTTACCTGATTTCAAACAGACTGTGAAGCTGTACCTTCAGCTAAGGCTTGTCCACATGAAGAAATAAAACAAAACTGTTCTGAAATTTGTCAGGATATAATACTCCTACTGGAGAATAAGATTGCTGTTTCTCACTGACGTTCCAACAATGGAAGCAGAAAAGATCCGCATATGCGCTGCGATGACAAAACTACCTTGCAGAAGTTCTGTTGCTGTCACTTTGTGCTAGTTTAAGCACTGTCCCTAAAAAGAACAGTTAGGACATTCTTCTTGTCTCTCTTGGCCTGTTGGTGGGTTCAGCTGAAAACTGGTATCTTTATTTTGTGTACTGAAGGGAGGTGCCCTTTAGAAAAGGGGGTTTATGGGATTTAGCAGTTAACCATTTTCGGTGCAGGGAGATTAGTAGTTATGTGTGTTTTGGATTGTGTTTTTTTGTGTGATGGGTTGTTTTTTTGGGTTTTTTTAATGACTTCTTGGTTTTCAGACAGCTGCAACAGAGTTTTTAAATCCATCCTTAGATTGTGGTAGTAGTTGATCATTATCTTGTGCATTTCTCAATAAAGAAGGTTATGACATGCTTTTTGATAGGTTTTATAGATACAGGAATATTAAGTTTCTAGGACAGTGGAGTCACTTTTTAGTTCTGTGGGGCTTCCTTACTTGTTCCTGTCTGACTTCCTGTGCTGTTCACCTTTTTGCATTTTTATCAGACTACAGCCTTCGTTGTGTTGGCAGAAGGAGCATTAAGAATAAGACAAAGCTGCTGTTCCTGTTGCCACTATTTATTTCCCTGTAGAGAGCCCAGGATTTTTAAGGGGAGTTGTTAGACAAGTTCTCTGGAGCAGATAGATGGTTTTCAGTGATTTCTTGAGCATTCAGTCTGCTTAAGCAGATGGCTTGTATGAGTTAAGTTGGTATGGAGCACATTTAAAGCATACAGTCCTAAAAAAAATGTAGCTATCAGCTTATAACACGTCTAGTGAACTTGTGCAAGCTTCATTTTTTCAGAGCAAGTATCTTATGACTGAAATGGTTGTAAGGCAACTGGAAATGGCAGAATGTTTACTTGCAGGTAGCTAGTATAGAATCATTAAGGTCGGAAAAGACTTCCAAGATCATCAAGTCCAACCATCCACCCAACACCACCATGCCCACTAAACCATGTGCCTAAACGCCACAGGTACATGTCTTTTAAATACCTCCGGGGACGATGTACTGTTAGGCAGTTGGTACATCGAAAGCTAGTTGGAAGTTTGGCTAAGTTTGTTAAGCAGCTACAAAGCTTGTTGCAACATGAATTTTAATGCTGATACCACTTTCTGACGTATTTGTGACATTTTAAATAGTGCTTGATGATGGTTGTGTTTTGAGTTCCTTAGTTCATGCTTTCTGATTGAACATTGCATGAAAAGCAGAGTTGGTTTTTTGTTTTAAAAAGGTGAAAATTAAAGCTAGTAAAGTAATAGGAATACTTAGATTATTTGAATTTAAAGCATTTCAAAATATCTAGATATTTCACAAAGTGGATTTTGTCATGATTCAAGAATGTAAAATGCTTTAAACTTAATAACTGATTTAGATGCTGTACCATGCTTTAATTATTTGCAGTTAACCAAGCAAAAGTTGTGTTAATTCTGTACTTTGAGGGAAAATTTCTATGATGTCTTGATAATGTCATAGGATATTCGTAATATAGACTAGTAATAATAATAATAATTAGTTAAATAAATAATAATTTTCTTCAGGGTAATGTTTAACATAATTTAGAGACGCCCTTAAATTCTCTGTAGAAAACACGAAGGGAGTCAGAAGGGGCTGGCCTGATTTTTGCAGGCTAACTTTAAATTTCACTTTTCTAGAAGAAGCTTTCTAGTGTAGTTGTGGTAGTGGCATTGGGTGCTGCACGCTGTGGTGATAGGCCAGGTGCTGTGTAGAAGCGTGATTTAACAAAGAATAGTGCACAAGTAAAATATAGAAATGACATTGTAGTGTTATCCATAATTCATTGGCTGAATGGCTTTAGACAACATTTCAAATATTTATAGTACTGAGTTTTGCAAAGCCTTAAGTGCAGTGTACTAGAAATAATTTCATGTTTTAAAGCCACAAGTGGAATGAACCTGGAAGATGTCATTATGCTTCCCTTCAAATACTTGAGAAAGAATGAAGGTAGCAAAAGCCATTCAGCACCTACCAGTAGCCTGGTAGAATGTATGGACCTCATCAGAAATAATAGAAACCACAGTGTATTTATGTATCTTGGGGGGAAACCAAGGCTGGGGATGCCACTCAACGTGAGAAATGATGATGTACACATTTG
>NW_010304363.1:45424-56420 GCF_000700745.2 Antrostomus carolinensis | reverse complement strand
TCCTAGGTCGGAATGTTGAAGTATTACTTCCTTTATCCCTCTGTTTCCCAGGAAGAACTGGGAATAGTTGTGAATAGTATTAAATTGCTCTAGTGTAGCAGATCAAAGGAAGTGCTTTGATTTAAATGTTTTTCATAAAGTTTTAGATTTTTGTCTGCAGTTAATGTTACCTGTAATCCTTAGGCAGTTGGACTAGATGATCATTGTAGATCCCTTCCAGCTGAAAAATAATTATGTTCTTAAATATTCTATTCTGTTCATTGGAGGTGGAGGCAGCGAATACTTAATGGTTTTACCTTCATCAATCCTGCCTACAAAATTGTGGTAAAAAAATCTGAGATTTCTTTGTGAGCCCTGCAGCAAACAGAACACAACTTTCAAGGAAGTTTCAAAGGTCAGCAGAGCTGGAGCTCTGTGTGCTGTTTTAAACAGCCAAGAAATGTTTTCTTGCATGACTAGCCAAAGATTTGCAAAACACACATTTTTAGATGTATTGATTCTGTTCTTGAAGTCTACAGCTTAAAAGCTCTTAGCATGAAATGATAGCTTTATAATTTTGGGTTTCAGAACTGAAAGGGAAATATTATGTCATATGTAGAAAATTGTGTACCTCTCCTCAAAAGTCACAGGGAAAAGGCAGGTCCTCACTGCTTTTTCTGAGTTTGTTTATGTGCTTGATTGGCAATTACTGCTTCTTTGAAAATAAAATGTCAGTTACAGATACAGTTCTTACAGTACTTGCCTGCTGGCTTCTCTGTTCTTTTTGTCCTTTGATAGGCCCAAAAGTTGAAGAGAGTAGAAATGGTGTTCTTGAAAGGTCATCTTTATTCGCTTACTGCAAGGGAATAAGATAACTAGCAGTTGGAAACTCCAGGACAACTGGGCTGCCTTGAAAGTGGACGATCTCTGGTGTTCTGTCCTGTGGCCAGTCTTGTAATGAGTTCAGATGTTTGATTCAGCCTGTTGCACTCTCCTCTTGCTGGGGCAGCTAATTGCTGTGGAGAGTATCTTTGTTGCTGGCTTCCTCCCCCACCCCCCACCCCAGTTGTAAAAGACTGTAGTTCACAAGTTTCTTATCAGTTCTGTGACTAAAATTACATGCTTCTGTTAAAAAGACAACAGTCCTGAGATATATTCGTGCTGCAAACATGCAATTGTGGTGTTCACATGCAGTTACTTTTCTAGAATAACCATACTTCTAGTCATGTTTCTCAATATATATGAAGTTTTCTGTGTGTCCTTTTTTTCTAGGTTGATGACCTGACTCTTGGCTATGTTAGTGCACTTTTTATTGTGCCAAATTCATCAGATGATCCAGATGACCCTGTGGCATGTTCTCATTGTTTATCACCCTGTTATTTTGTGTGCCATGTGCAAAATTTATTAGCAGTTTTATAGTTTATGTTATTGGTAATACTGAATAGTATGGGATTGAGAACTGATACATGCAGGATTTGGTGGGGAATTTTGCCTCTGTTTGTTAAAATTCTATTAATTCTGGTCCCAGTCAGTGGAGGGTTGGGGTTTTTTGTTCTATTTTACATTTTTTTTTAAACCTGTTTTGTTTACTGTAAATTTAATCAGACAAGCATGTAAAAATACAGTACAGAAGTTCAGGTGGTCTCTAACATCCTTCACATTTATGATGAAGAAAAGTATTAGATTGATCTTATTTATTAGACTGTAGAAAGTTGCATTAGTGGCTTTGAGTTTCAGTGAAGGGGTTTATGTCCAGAGATGGTAGTTTGATTTCTTCTTTCCATTCCCCCTACTCCTCCCTCCCCTTCCTTTCTGTGCTATTTTGGATTATATCCTGTTTTTCAAGGTGTAGTAGAAGTTATGTCTAGATTTCTCTGGATTCTTGATCATAAAACTCCTGAGTGCAGCTTATCTGGGTTTTCTGATTTTAAAATTTAGTATAAGTTGTTTTAATATATTACATTATAAATACTGGAAACTGCGGGTTTTGTTATGATGTTTGTGTTTAGATTCAGAGCAGAAATATTACTTAATATCATGGCGGAAGTGGCTGAGATGTTTAACATTTACTTAATTATATGGTGGTTGCTAGGATGTTTTAAATGTATTAATTATGAGTGGTAATCATATATGTGTACTAGGAAATAACATATTAGCTAAAAATTAAAAATAATAAATTAGTATAAATTTGGAAACCATGTATTAAATGACTTGCATGAAGAAAAAAATATTTTGGGATAAATCCTTCTGTTTCGTTAGTATATTGCAATATGTTTATGCAAAACTAAATTTTCTTTTTAAATGTTAAGAAAAATAAAGTGGTATTTTCTACCTGCAATAGTATACAAACTTACATGTTCTCCTGAAACAGCTTTAAAGACTTATTCCACTAGGAAACTGAACCTGTTGCTGCCACTCTCCATTTGCTTTCTGAACTTTTTTAACCGCTGGTAGGTACTGTTGTAACTAATAGAAAACGTTCAGTGCCAGTGCAGAAATACAGGTTACGTCTGTCTGCTCTTGTGGAGAGTATTAATTGGCAAGAATTGTAAGCTGTATTGTGCACATCCCCATGCAGAGGCAACGTGGAGATGAGTGCTACTGCGTAAATTTAGGTGTTTGGTCTGCTGTCTCTTTCAGACTTTGTAATATATCCCATTCTGTACATTCCCAAAACTTTTCATTCCTCTTTTATAGCGTTCTTCAGCAACTAGGAGAAAGCCTTTGATATCTCAATGCTCAGAAATTTTAAATTTCCTCTATTTCCTAGTGTTTTGCTGTAAAAGTTAATGTATTGCTGATAAAAGCCTTCATTACTTAAGTGAAATTAAGCCAATATTTTTTGCTACCTATAATATTGAGAATGTATTTTGATTTTTCCCATTGACTTCTGAGCATCCAGTAATACTCTTTGTAGCAGAAAGGTGGAACAGGCAAGTTGAATATGAAGTAACATTAAAAGTAAACTTTCCCTTTTTAAAATGAAGTAAGATTAATGTTTTAAAAAAGTCTGGTAGTATAACATCTTGCAATTATTAACATTTGGATTAATGCTTTAAAGAACAAACAGGGTTCTTAGTGTGTTCTGGGCAGTGAACTTTGCTATATGGCTTGGAGAGGTGTAACTGTTGCATCCATTTTAGAACTAGATGGACAGCTTGAAGTATTTGATGTGGACATGACCAAACTACAGATTTAATAATCAGAAGGAAGGAACCAAGAGCATTTAATCAGTCTTTGGTGCAAACTTCAGGCATACTATTTTCTTGAAGTAATAATCAGTAGACATAATATAATAATAATTACTCCATAGATGATAGAGTATCAACTGCAAATGTGTGCACTCATTTTAATCTTGAACATTATTTAACTGTAAACATTAAGCGGTGATTTGTCCATGCTTATAGTGTTCTGCTGCTGCCTGGAAAGGACTGAGGTTCAGGTTGCAGTTGGACCCACAATATCAACTCAAGCATAATTGGCTATATTGCCAAGAACACATTTTTTGGGTTGCTGAGGGCAGCTGCCAGCATAAATAAAGTATAGCATAATTGGAAACCAGTATAGCATTGTGTTGCTTAGCAGTATGAGACTGAATCTGACTCTGTCTGAAATAAATGTACATACTAAAGTTCTTAGGTATGATTTATTTTTTTTAATTCTAGTTTTGAAATTCTTTCCTCTTGTAGCTCATTCTTTTAATATAAGGTGAAAGGAAGTCTTGCCCGCTTCTTCACATTTTCACTGTGAATTCAAGAAGAGGGCTGCATAGTAAGTGAAAGTCATAGTTCAAAACGTTTAAGCCATTTTTAAAATAGATGTTAGCATTTTCCGTATAGAAGTGACTTACTAAGTTTACTTTCCTTAGGTTACAGTGCATGCATTTACTGGTGCCTTTTTTTATTCACTTGACTTCATCCTGGTTTTGGGAAGTCTGGTTTGTTTTACTGTCGTGACCAAAATTCTCATCTACCAGCATAAGAGTCCACATTTTCTAGTGTCCTGGTTTTTCTAGGATGGAGTTAATTTTCTTAGTAGCTAGAAAGCGCTTTGTTTGGGTTTCAGAGTGGGATTTGTTATGAGAAGGATGTTGATAAGGTACAAGGACACTGTGTTTGGGTAGTTTGTGAGTGCAAAGGACCGGGAGGGGGAAGTGTAGTAATTAGCAAAACCCAGAATTGGCACTTGGATGTGCCAATGAGATATTCTGTATCATAATATGTATTAACAAGGGTATGTATATATATATATGTGTGTGTGTGTATATATACACATATATAAAATGTATAAAAATAATAATTATTTTCATTATCGTTATTAGCATCATTACTATTTTAAGTTTAGTTTACTCTAATTAATAAATTGTTCTTATCTCAACCTACAAGTCTCCTTGCCTTTACCCCTCCAATTCTCTCCCGTATTCCCAGAGGGAAGGATGGTGGTGCATGAGCGGCTGTGTGGTGTTTGACCTGCCAGCCAAGTTAAACTACCACATCTAGCTGCTTACCAGTGTCTTGAATGTAGTTTTGTAATCACTTGGAAATATTTAAGACAATAATCTAAATAACAGAATTGCAGGGGCTGTAAATTTTATGTCCCTCCTCCTTCTGTCATTGAGGTACATTGAATATCATTGAGCATGCAGTTTCATACCAGTTGAACCAGTGTAACACCCTCTGGAAGCTCCTGAGAGTGAAGGAATGGTCGTACTGGGTGAGAGACCCAGTGTTGCTCAGCGCTCTGTCCGTGACAGCGGCCTGGAATGTACGCTTATGGAAAAGCCTGGCAGCCAGGCCACAGCTCACTGAGGGGAACAGGGTTAATTGTTTTAATGTTTGCTGGTTTTGCATGTAAGATACTGACTGCTTTCTCTCTTGGTGCTGTGTCTTTGGCATTCTTCTCTATTTACTGTCACGTGAGCAGAACACTTCTCGAGAACTTCAGAACAGGAACTGAAATTTGCTTTTCTGTTTGGTAGCCAGACCTAAGTGTATGATCTGAAGACCTGACTGACCTCTTGTTACATTATCTGGGAAAAAGCATCATGTACCTAAAGTAACTAGTGGTACAGTATCTGACTGATAAATGCCCCAAGAGTTATTGGCAAGTGAATGTCTTTTTGAGAAAGACACTTGTTGCCGCTCTCCATTTCTGTTTCAGGGCCTGATCTTCATCAATTATTGCCTTGAAGTAAGGAAGTCCTTTGAATGGTGTAAAGGGTTTCCTTGGGATTTTTAAAGTCTTTTCCGAAGTTACTCCATGTGGAAACAAGTTGTTAATGAATTTTGAATATGTCAGTTTTGTTGCCTTGACATGCAGGGTCAAATACTGGGTTCTCAGCCTTAGCTTGAATATGGTTTGCTTTGGTTAGATTTTCTTGGGCTCCAAGCTTGGCATTTCAATGAGGATTTTATATCGAGACTGAAAAACTTTTGATGGAAGAGGGTCAGCTTTAGCCGGAGAAGCCTGAGGAGAGATACTTCTTATCACTTGAAAAGGGAACCTGGGAACCATAAGCTTAGGCTACCTGTTACACCTGAAACAGTCAAATGTAGTCAGATTCTGCTCTTCATCAGTCTGTCTCAAGAAATGAGCACCATTGTCGAATTCCTGTGCCACTGCCACCCCCATGCTGCCCCCCCCCCCCAACAGACATAATTCACATGGTTTTGCTGTAACAGAGCTATATTAAAAAAAAATACTCTTTGTATCATTGAGCTATGTCTAGTTGTTTGTTTTCTTTTTTTAATACTGATGAGAAAAATAGGAGAAATGCTGAATTCTCTCTCCTTGTTCTTGAATTATGCTACATATATGAGTATTTTAGTTCTCTTAACACAGAGTATAAATATGGCATTTTAATTTCTTTGAGATTGTTGAACTTTGTTTTCCCCAAATGTCATTCACATTAAGTCTTCAATCTTTGAATTGCCCCAGAGCTTTAAATTTTCAAACAGACCTCTGCATAAGTTCCCCAGTGCTCTAAAATATGGGCAGAAGACAGTAGGATCAGGCTGTCACCCCTGTAAGTCTGTGATACAGTTAATACTAATATTTGTTGCCCATGGAGGAAGAAGCATCATAGCTTAAAACGAGCATTTTCTGCATTCCTGCAAAGTCTCTTCAGCATAGAATGCTGTGTACCTGGTACTTGAAGATCTAGAAGCGTTTAGATTACTCCATTGAGACCATATTTATGGGGTTGAGAGTTGTGCACCCTCTGCTTTGCCCTTGACCTGACCATAAGCAGTGATGCTTTCTTTTGGAAGTTCACTTTCTGTGCTTTTGTTGCTTGCTTAAATTCATGTGAATGCATGGGAGCATGGTGTATGAGGTGAAGTTGCACACCATTAAGTAGCTGTAGCTTAGCCTCAACACCAAGATTTGAAGTTTTTAAAAAAAAAAAAAATCCTGAAAGAACTGAAGTATGTTTCATGGCATCTCTATTTTGTCATATGATATGGAAGGCAGATAGAATTGTACGTTTGCATGGATGTTCCCAATGTTCCAGAAACTTATGCTGCCAAGTTTCTTAATTTCAGATGTATGATGTGGAAAGATCAGTGAAAAAGGTTACTTGAAGTAACCTATTTTTCAGTGAGAGTAGTTTTAGTTCATAACAGTTATAGTTACTCAAGATCTGTCTTTTACTATATCACTTAGAAGTGTATCGTTTTGGAATAATGTGTTGGAGCCTGATGCAGTTGACTAAGTCCCATGTACACTTCTTTACTAGGAGAAGGAATCTAAATTAATCATCTTTGTAATATAATCTACTTGAAATAACCTTTCCTCTGCTGCTTACTAGGTATTTTTTAACCATTGAAAGTTAGACACCTTTTGCTTTACTGAATAGTAGCTTAATGACAAGTTTTTCATTAATCAGAGAATGGTTTGGGTTGGAAGGGACCTTTAAAGGTCATCTAGTCCAACCCCCTGCCATAAGCAGGGACATCTTCCGCTAGATCAGGTTGCTCAAAGCCTCATCCAACCTGACCTTGAATGTTTCCAAGGATGGGGCATCTACCAACTCTCGGGGCAACCTGTGCCGGTGTTTCACCACCCTCATTGTAAAAAAAAGTCTTCCTTTTATCTAGTCTGAATCTACCCTCTTTCAGATTAAAAACATTGCCCCTCGTTCTGTTGCTGTAGGCCCTGCTGCAATAAGGTCTTCCCAGATCCTTCTCTTTTTCAGGCTGAACAACTCCAACTGTCTCAGCCTTTCTTCGTAGGAGAGGTGTTCCAGACCTCTGATCATTTTTGTGGCTCTCCCCTGGACCTGCCTCAATGAGTTCATGTCTTTCCTGTGCTAGGGACTCCAGAGCTGGATGCAGTACTCCAGGTGGAGTCTCACTAGGGTAGAGCAGAGGGGCAGTATCACCTCCCTCGACCTGCTGGCCACACTTCTTTTGATGTAGCCCAGGATACAGTTGGCCTTCTGGGCTGCAAGTGCATATTGCCAGTTCATGTCCAGCTTTTTATCCACGAGTACCCCCAAGTCCTTCTCTGCAGGGCTGCTCTCAATGCAATCATTACCCAGCCTGTATTGATACTGGGTTGCCTGACCCAGTTGCAGGACTTTGCATTTGGTCTTGTTGTACCTCATGAGGTTCATACAGGCCCACTTCTCAAGCTTGTCCAGGTCCTTCTGGATGGCATCCCATCCCTCAGACATGTCAACCGCACCACTCAGCTTGGTGTCCTCTGCAAACTTGCAAACATCCCACTGTGTGCTTCATTGATGAAGATATTAAACAGTACAGGTTTAATATCAGTATGGGTGAATACAGACCCCTGAGGGACACCATTTGTCTCCTGTCTCCTTCTGGACATTGAGCTGTTGACCACTACCCTCTAGATGCAACCATCCAACCAACTCCTCATCCACCGAAGAGCCCACCCATCAAATCCATCTCTCTCCAATTTAGAGAGAAGGATGTTGTGGGGGACCATGTCAAAGGCATTGCAGAAGTCCAGAAGGATGATATCAGAAGCTCTTCCCTTGTACACTGATGCAATCACTCCATCATAGAAAGCCTCTAGGTTGGTCAGGCAGGACTTGCCCTTGCTGAAGCCATGCTGGCTGTCTCAAATCACCTGCCTGTCCTCCATGTGCCTTAGCATAGCTTGTAGGAGGATGTATTCCGTGATCTTCCCAGGCACAGAGGTGAAGCTGCCAGGTTGGTAGTTCCCAGGGTGCTCCTTTCTACCCTTTTTAAAAATGGGTGCAGTGTTTCCTTTTTTCCAGTCACCAGGGATTTAATCACAGAATGTCAGGGGTTGGAAGGGACCGCAGGAGATCATCTAGTCCAATCCCCCTGACAAAGCAGGTTCCCTACAGCAGGTTGCACAGGAAAGCATCCGGGTGGGTTTTGAATGTGTCCAGAGAAGGAGACTCCACAACCTCTCTGGGCAGCCTGTTCCAGTGCTCCGTCATCCTCACAGTAAATAAATTTTTCCTTAAGTTTGTGTGGAACTTCCAGTGTTCCAGTTTTTGCCCATCGTCCCTTGTCCTGTCACTGGGCACCACTGAAAAGAGCCCGGCCCCATAATCATTGAATACATTTCAATTTTAGTGCATGTCAGTGTTAATGAGCAAACTGCTGGGACCACCAGTTTTCTATTCTGATAGTAGGAATAATTTCCTCCTTCCTGAAAGACACAAGGCACAGAGAAGAAAGAAAATGATAAATGTGTGGGGGTGTGTATGGATTGTAACTACTGAATTAGGTCAGTATTACAGTTTTGGGGGAGGTGTTTCTAGATGAGAAGGCGTTTTGATTGAAATAAAGGAATAGGGTAGAAGGTTAGATTCCCAAGTTTAGAATTTTTAGACTAGAATCATGTCATAACTATTGTGATGAGTCAGTTTTTATTAAGATTTTAAGAAGGCAGTTCCCAGAATCTGGTATGAAACAAATCTGTGATACCTTTCAACCTACAATTTGCATTGCTGCAGTTGAGCTTTTTTGCACATCTTCTGTGAGATCTAGTGAGGATAGGAATGCCATTCTATAAATAATGCTGGAGAAAAAAGTATTTTTTTCCCCTTGGCATAGTTGTATGATTTCTAGAAAGCTCTGTTGTTACTTGTTGAATAGACCAGTATCCTGGCTTACATTGTTACGACACTGCAAAGTAGATTTTGTGGCGTGTATCCTCACTTGTATTTAACAAAAAAACTTTAAAAAGAGGAAAAACATGTCTTTGTCCCTAGGTAGGGCTTAGGTAATGCACATGAATAATAAATTGTATTTTGAGGTCTGCTACTGTCATCTGTCACCTTGCATTTGGGGTTTTTTTTGAGAAAGTAGCTAATTTAGAAGAAAGGCTGGATGTATTAGGGTATTTCAGTGACTTTTGAGGAGATGACTTTGAGAAACTCAGATGAAAGCTGTTGTAGAAGTCAACTGTATTAGACAATTTTGTGTTCGTTGATCATTATATGCTAAAATGGCATCATTTGTATTTGCAGTTCCGTGCTATCCTGTAACAGAGTAATATTTGCTTCTTACCTAGTGCTTACCCAGGAACCTATGTCTGATGGATTTTTCCTGGCTTTTGAAAAGGTGCTTGATTTATTTTCTTCCTCAAACAAAATGAACCTGTTCTGCCACAGGCACGAGGTTGCTGCTGTGGAAGCTGAGGTGAGGCTCAGATGTGCAGCTTTGCTAATGCTTGAGCCTGGAAGCTGAGGCCGCTCCTGGAGGTCAGTGCCCTGTCCCGGGACCTCTGCGCAGTCTGCTGCTGCTCTGTTGGAATGCTGCTGCAGCCAGTGGTGTCTTCTACGTGGGGGCATAAGGAGTCGATAAAACTGTAGTTGTCTTTTCCTGGTGTTACTAAAATTAGAAGGAGACAGGTGAAGCGAAAGCTGACTTTGACTTATAATTTAGTGGTGGGTCAGGGTGACATAAGGAGATGGCAAAAGCATAGCAAATTAGAATTTGCTCAGTTGGCAATCAAAAGCAAATGTTGGTGTGATTCATTTGACTATCTGTGTAGCCTCAGACATGGTTTGATGAACAATGGAGTAGTTAATTTGTCATTTAATAGGCATCTGTCTCCATCTTGACACTGTATCAAAACATCCATTCAAAGCTTTGGGTAAAGGTGATAATTTTTTTCAACGTGGCTTAGTGTGCTGAATCCAAAATCAAATACAGTAGAAATGAATCATAGAATCTCCTGGTTGGAAAAGACCTCTGAGGTCATCCAACTGTACCTGTCCACTACTAAACCATATCTCTGAGCACCCCATCTACCCGTCTTTTAAACACCTCCAGGGATGGTGACTCAACCACCTCCCCAGGCAGCCCGTTCCAGTGCCTGAGAACCCTCTCAGTGAAGAAGTATTTCCTGACATCCAATCTGTACCTCCCTTGGCATAACTTAAGGCCATGGCCTCTTGTTCTGTCACTGGTTACCTGGGAGAAGTGAGATGTATATAAAAATAAATATAGTCTCCATTAGAATGATACAGGCAGTTTGAATTGTTTCTGTTGGGCTGTCTATACTCAAAATCAAGGTGTTGCTGCATCAGTTTACATTTGTTTACAAACAATCAAATTATAAATAGGTGTAAAGACTCTTCTTGAGCTAAGCCAAACTGTGCCTTGTTGAGTTTTAACTCTAAAAAATTGAAACTGAATAGTCTGAATTAAAGAAGTGATGGGAATTTGAAATTTCATGGTTAATCAGCTCTAGAGATATTAAAGCAGCAATGTTTTCTCTGTGGGCGTGCAGTTTCATGTTTTCTCTAAAACATAAATGGTGAAATCACTGTCTGAAAACAGGACTGATAAACTACTCCCTTCTAATACTGTTTAAAATGCATAAATGGGGTGATGATTTGTGCTTACAAAAACATATATGTATACTCTGTAATTAGAAGGAAAATACCTGAACAAGGATATCCTTGCAATTTAGAATATGCAGATACTACAAGAAGCAATCAGACCATTTATTGGAAATGAAGCGTTTTTAGTTAACTGCAGCAACACTTGAAATTACTTTTGTA
>NW_010304363.1:36359-45401 GCF_000700745.2 Antrostomus carolinensis | reverse complement strand
GGGGGCGGGGGGGAGAAATGGTGAACTCGCTTGAGAAGTTGGCCTTGTCTTATGCATATGGCCAAGCCAAGTGAACTTCTGTAGAGGCCCTGAGATACACTTTTCTGGGAATGTATTTTAAGTACTACACGTAGAGTATCATTATTAGAATCTGAAGCCAACAGTCACTAAGAGGAAGAGAAGGAAACATTAGTCCTTTATGTAAATGTTCTGTATTTACTAGTGTCTACAAAATTCTGTGTATTTTTGTTACACAGCTTTTGTTTTAATGTGTGAATTTGCAAGATTTTTAATAAGTTGGTTATTTCAGTACTCGTTTTCCTGTATCTCCTAGTTAAATTATGTCACTTGCCTTGAGCAGAAAAGAATTTAAAAGAATGCTTTGCTCTGACCCTTCAGCTAAGCACAGAGGCAAAATTTGAGGGTAAAGCCACACTAAGGTAAGTCAGCCTAACAGGAGAGCTGCAGTTTTGTCCTGGCTTCCTGGCTGGCATTAGGATGAGTACTCTCTGGCCTTGCAGTACAGCAGTTCAAGTAATTAAAGAAATGGAAAAATAATCACAATCATTGTAAGTTTATGGGATTTTTTTCTTCTTGTGTCCTTTAGTACTTAGAACTGGCCCACTTCATGATAGTTCAACCAAAGCATTAGAATGAGATGAGACTGAAGCAGCTTGCGCTGGGTGTAGGTTATTGTGGAACTACAGCTTCCAGTGGTCACTTCTTTCTGCAGTTTACGCCAGCCTAGACCAGGATTGCTGCTGAAAGAAGCTGTTTCACCCCTTTTCCTACTTCTTTGTTATCTCACTGCTTGTGCCAGCACAAGTTTTTTAGTGTGACTGTATTGTGAGCCAGACCTGTTAAAGGAAGAGTGGTGTTGATTAAGGAAGGTTTATTGTGGTGGTGGTTGGCCTAGGGCTGTTGAAAAGTACAGTGTGAGTTGGCAGAAGTTTGACTTCATTGGTTTACGCAAGTACTTGGAAGCCTCAAGGAGGTAGTTCAGGGGATCTGACTGCATTGAACTGCAGGAGACTGCAGTGTGTGTGTATATGCATGTATATATATTTATGGCAGGAAACTTTGCCTTTCTAGAGGCAAAGTGATCTTTCTAACCATCAATAGAAAACAACTAAATACTCAGGAGGGCATTTAAAAAAGAGCACAAATTAAAATAAGTGCATTTTTAAAACTGCATTTAAAAAAAAATCAGTTTATTCCTAAAGAAATTGGTTGGTAATACCCTTGTTCTGGACCTAGCAGGCTTACTAAGCCCTATGAATATGAATTTTGAAGGGTGGTGATAGATTGCAATTGACTGTATTCAAAGAATACAGTTTTGTTTAAAAGTGAACATTATTTTAGTGATGATATTAGAGATCTCTAAATTTGTTGATGCTGTTAGTATTGGAGACTGGGCAGGGGAGGAATAGTGTATTCAGTCAGAATTTTTATTTTATATGTAACAGCTTGCAAATTTGCACAGTTTAGGAAAGGATTTTAGAGTGTCTTGGAGAAAGATAACAGCATTGAAAATGAATTTGAGATGAGTTCTCATAAGAAAACAATTACAAATATGCATAGTGTTACAGCAGAAATTTCACTCTAATTTGTTAACTTGAAGCTTTTGCCGATTGAATCGGGAACTTAGCACTGCCAAGTGAATCTTGCTGAAACTCATACGATTCTTTCTACCACCCTACTTGGCTTTTGAACTTTCTGAGTACTGTTGTTGGTTTATGTGGTGCTTGAAAGTCTGAGTTGCTCTGGAAAATTATGTTTTATCTCTGTGGTTATACAGTGCCCTGTGGTATAGAGTAGAATTGCTGTTAAAACTTAACGCAGCTTTTTATTTCTGTATTTAACACAATGAAGTTGAAATACATAGTGATTATTGAACTGTTGGTATATCATGGTTGCAAGATCAACAAATAAAGTCTGATGTCAGAATTTTCTTCATATAATCCACGAAAATACATGGTGGAGATGTGATGGGCTTTGTAGTGGGCCTGAAAGGCCAGTGGACCCAGGCTTTCTTAGGCATGTGCTGGAATACAGCTCAAATGCCCTGGGTAAATACTGATGTACTAATAGAAGATTGGCTGCAGGTTCTCTATTAGTCTTAGCTGGGGTAAAATCAATCTCTGACTCCCTCTCAGACATCCACAGTTGGTGTCGGGAGAAGACTATTGGAAAAGATGATGAATTTGCCTGTTCATGCTCTTGACCAAGTCATTTCTACACACACCTCGATCAGCACCTTGAATTCAAACTGAAAATCTGCTGTAGCAATTCAAGCACAACAGAGTCAGAGTGAACAGCTGCATTTTTGGATGTGTGTCAGTTTCTCAGTGGTATCGAAGTGATTATCGGTGTAATTTTTACTTAGAACATTAAAGTTATGTTAAGTATTTCAAATGTTACCTTCTTCTGATGTCGGTTTTACTCAATAAAAAGAAATACTAAGTCTGAAATAAAGATAATTTATAGCAGTGTATTTGTTTTTGTAGTGTTCTTTTCCAGGTACGGATTGCTTTTATATACATTTGTCACTATAGCATAGTCTTTTTTTTTCCCCGCAGGTTATGCAATGGTCTCTGCAAGATGGCTTGTTCTTGAGTTGGAGCTTTTTAAGGCAAGCATATGCTGGTACTTCAACTTCACTAAGTGGACTATAATTTCTTCTCTCACAACAACTACATAAGCAGACAAAATTGCAAAGATCTGCCCTGTGTCGAGTATGACAGCCACGACTCGTGGCTCTCCGGTAGGAGGGAATGATAGCCAGGGCCAGGCTCCTGATGGACAGTCCCAGCCTCCCCTCCAGCAGAATCAGGTATGGTATTAACAATCAAGTGGTATAAAAATAAAGAGGTTAGTTCTTTACAAATCGTGTTTCTGAATTACTTGAGTTTGTGTACTTGTAGAGATGTTTTTTGTGTGTGTCTGGAAGTGCAAAAAGATTTTGAGGGATGAAGGCAGTAATACTGGCAAGGTAGATACAGCTAGCGAGCACTGCATTGCAAAATATACTCCCTTTTCAAGCAGTGACATAGTTTTTTCAAGCATATATATTTTGGATAAGAAGACTTCTTGGAATAATATCAGAAGCCTCCTGCTTTGTAGACTTACCTGCCACAGATTGGTAAAACTACTCCGAGTTCAGTTTATGCTCAGTTCTGCAAAAGCACTTTCTGGATAAAACAGCTTACAAGGGGGTATCAGCTCTTTAAGACCGGCTTCATCTAGATCTCTCTTCTTTGTACTAGACTTCCTGAACAACTTGGTATGTTTCTGTTGAAGAGGTTATCCTGTTCTCAAAAGACAGGCAAAAACTTTTAAATACTCCATCATAATATGATGATTCTTTTTTTATTGGGGGAAAAAATACCAGAAAAGATGCTTTTAAATAATGCAGCCAACTGCATTTAAAAGAAAAGCCACCCTTTGTCATTTAATTCATTATGGAGATTATATTTCTTTAATACTGTAAGGTTTAATGGTTGTTACTTTCCTGAGAATGAATTGTTCTTTGGATCATGTGTGGTGGGCTGGCTGTGGCTGCCAGGTAAGCCTCCACCCTGTCACTCACTTCCTCTGCCTCGGTGGGATGGAGGAGAGAATCAAAAGGGAAAAGTGAGAAATTATATGGGCTGAGATAAAGGCAGTTTAATAAGTGAAGGGGTAGTGGGGGAAACAAGTGATGCAGACGCAGTCACTCATCACCAGCTGATGGATGCCCAGCTAGTCCCCAAGCAACAACTACCTTGGGAAAAAAACTGCCCCCCTCTTTTATTGCTGATTGTGACACTATATGGTATGGGCTGTCTCTTTGGTCAGTCCAGGTCAGCTGTCCCGGCTGTGTCTCCTCCCAGCTTCTTGCCCACCCAGCCTACTCACTGCTGGGTGCTGAAGTGGGAAAAACAAGGCCTTGAATCTGTGCAAGCACTCTGCAGCAACAGACAAAACACTGGTGTGTTATCAATACTGTTTTGGTTACAAATCCAAAACCCGGCACCATACAAGATGCTGTGAAGAAAATTAACTCCGTGCTCACTAGACATAGAACTACATGTGAAAAATGTTTTTGAGTTTTTGGTTCTCCCTTGTCCTCCTGAATCTTCCTGTTCTGATTTGAATATTTATTATTGTCAGTTTATACTATTTCTATATACAAATAAGCCTGCATCTATAAAATACTTTGTATTTTGCATGGCCCGTCAAAATGGGCTTCACTAATCATGTTCTTGGAGGTTGGTTAGTAGCCAGCTGTAGTAGCATGTTACTCATTTTTAGGAAACTTTTTTAGAAAATGTTTTTCATGATCATTTTATTCTGTGCTGTTGCTGAAGTTTGTCTTTCTACCTAAAATAGTCATATTTTCTGCAGAAGACTTGTAAAAAATGGAGCATCCATGTAGTCTTTATTTTCAACTAGGTAGGTGGTCTGCTTAAAGTAGAAGTTTCTTACAAATATCTCCGCTTCCCTCACAGGGAAAGTAGCTTAATTTTTAACCTATTGAGATAGAAAGCATATAGCAAGTTTTATATTCTACTTTTTGTTAATAAATCTGAAATCAAATAATTGTATTATATTTTATAGTGACAGGTACTTAAGTGATTCTTTGAAACACAGTTTGAAAGAAAAATGCCAAAATAAGTGGCATGCAAGAACAGGAAGTATTTAAAGTATTTACCATACCAATTTTAGACTTCTTCACCTGATTCTTCCAATGAGAACTCCCCAGCTACCCCGCCTGATGAGCAGGGCCAAGGAGATACTCCACCGCAGCTTGAAGATGAGGAGCCTGCATTTCCACACACAGACCTGGCAAAGTTGGATGACATGATCAACAGGTATTTTTGCACTTCTTTCAGAAGGTGTGGATTATTTGTGCAAATATCAGGATTCTCACATCTTTGTTTCACTGGACTTCTTGAAGTACTTTCTAAATTGGGTTAGAGTTGTAAAGAGAAAGAGACTCATCAGAGTTTTGGGTTCTGTTTTTGTTTTTTTTAATGGAGTGCTCATCAGGGTCTTTAAAAATGTATATTCTTACCCTATATTTAAAACATTACAAAGGGGCAAGGATTCTTGATTTTTAAGAAGCACAATTGAAATACAGGAGGGTTTGTTTTGTTTTTGAATATAGGCCTCGATGGGTTGTTCCTGTATTGCCGAAAGGGGAATTAGAAGTTCTTCTAGAAGCTGCTATTGACCTAAGTAAAAAAGGTAAGCTTGAAAAGACTATTAATAAGTGTTGGGCCAGTGTGTAAAGTGTTTTCTTATTCTTTTGAATCCCTGGTGGAGGTTTAAAAATTCTTAATTATTTCTGTTACAACCCTAGTCCTGAAGATTGTGTCAGGGTGGTATGCAGAACCTTCATAGATCAGAAATTATAGAAAGCCATCAATGTTGGAAAGTTAGAAATTAGATGCCTGAGCATGAGTAGTGAAGTTGAATAAGATCACAGCAATAAAAATCTTGTAATTCCTGTCCTACCTGTTTTCTGTATTCACTTTGATATCAGAACTAGTGGGTTTGGTCTTTATAACAGATAACTATAACTTGAAGAATTCTAATTTTTAAAAAATAAGTTACTAATCTAGCTTTCCAAATGTCTTGTCAGAAATTTTTGTTTGAATTTGGCACATAGATACTTTTGAGAATATTAAAGAAACATTAGAATTTTAAACAGCATGACTTAGACCAATAATTCTACCATATTGCTTGCTGTGTCTCACTTGCTTGGAAGTAGGAGGGTTCCATAGCAGGGATGTGTAGGTGTTTGCTAAATTGTACTCATAAGATTGACAAGTTTGTCATGTGTTGTGGAAAATTCTATTCTCCTGGAAAGCTGCTTTGATCTCCTATTCTGGTCAGTGGTTGTTGCCCTGAGTAATACCAGAAGTCAGATCAAAATATTTTTCTAGTGTGTCTACACTTACCAGCTAATTGTGTTTTAAACACAGTGATATACAAAGTGCCCGTTCCTTACTTTTACTAGCTGGACCAGGACGACCTCATTTCCATGTTAAGAAAGGGTATTCTTAGGCAGTTTTAAAAATAAAAAGATGATTGTGATTATCTTGATTGTTTTCTGTAAGTCTCTTTTGCCTTGGGGCACTCTATGGAGAAACAAAAGTTAGGGTGCACCCTTGTGATCCAGAATAAGATAATGACATGTTGTTGCCAACACTTGGTTTATCAGCCATAGTTGTGCTTGGAATTGGCTCCTTTGCATGTAGCCAGGTCTGGCAGGAATCCTAAGGTGAGTGTAGAATTTTCAAGCAATCACATCTGTTCAGGAAGAAAAGAAATGCCAACTTACAGAAAGAAAATGCAACCACCTGTGTGTCTGGACTGTTGGAACAGCGCAGTAAAAAGAAATTCTCCGCTTGTGGTTTGTGAGAGAGGAGATGTATGTACTGCCAGCTGTTAAGTCATCTTTTGAAAAAATGAAAACCAAAAAACTGTCAATGCAATTAAGTAATAAGAGCAGAATGAGCTTTTTGGCTACTCCTAACATCAACATAGTTCTGCAAAGCATCAGATGTAGCTGAAAGTTCCCAAGCAAAAAGTCATCTCTTTTTCCTTGAAGTTGTGAAAAACAGTGAAAATCTATTCATATGCTTTATGAACCTCGATTTTTATTAAGTTGTTGGTGTCTGGTTCCGAAATGGGCTTCTGCGTTGCTATTTAATTATTCTTCCTCTTGCCCTCTAGATGAATTGCTATGTGTGTACATACGCAAGGATTATTAGCTAAGGAGAAAACAAGGAGAACTGTTAGAAGTAATTGCTTAACTGTGTTATCTTTACAGTTACATCCTAGATTTTTTTTTTTTCCCTCACTACTTGAAATTACATGATGGCTAAGATGATGCTTTTTTGAATAACTTTCAGTGCTCAAGAAACATGATAAAGTGCTCACTTGGTGTAACTGATACTGTTTTGGTAGCTCAAATCTTGGCAGACACTGTTTCAGAGTTGTGTATATATAGAGAAGTAGTATAAATGATTCTGTTGTGTACCTTTCTTAGTAAATCAAAAATGTGTTCCATTATCTTCATAAGGTCTAAAATTGGACACCTTGCTACCTGTCTATGGGCATTTTTCTTAATCTGAGTAGTTCTGTTTCAAAAGGGAAGAACTGAAAGGAGGAATAGAAAAATAATCAGCTGTTGAATGACTTAAATTTTATATTGCAGTCAGTAACTCACTTAGGTTGTGAAGCAACAAAATCTAAAAAAAAAAAAAAAGCCCACTAAATTTTTTTAGCAAGGACCATTTTCTAGAGGTTAAGGTTCTTTTAAGTAACTTCTATTCCAAATATTGTCTGTGGCCATCAGCATTTGCATTCTGGAGTGACTCTGGGGTAGCTGCTGTCTTTTATAACCCTGTCTCTAAAATAAGAGTGATATTTGCATCCTCTTTAAATCTTTTCAGCAACTGAAATTGAAAAAGACATAACTGAACTGAATTGAAAGTACTGATAAGAATTAAACATCATTACCACCTTCAAGTGCAAGGAGAAAATTTGACAAAATAGTATGAATCCTTTCTAGACGATGACTTGCGTTATTTGTGGCAGACGCATTTATTTATGGAAAATTATCTTTTTATGTGTAGGCATCAATGTATTGTTCTTCGCTAAGCAAACCATGAGACTGTCAAATGATAGTCTGGAGTTTCTTGCTAATAGAAGAAAACCTGAAAATTAGCATTTAATAGCAAGACTGATGTTTATCTTAGCAGTAATTCTGGAATACTTGAGTAATGAAGTTTGCTTCAGAAATAAATGTCATAGTGAGTTGGATGCTATAAATTTAAAAGTAAAAAAGAAAGTTTGGTTTAGGGTTTTGGTTTTTTATGGGCAGGAATATTCACAGAATCACAGAATCACAGAATGTCAGGGATTGGAAGGGACCTTGAAAGATCATCTAGTCCAATCCCTCTGCTGGAGCAGGAACCTAAATGAGATCACATGTATTCTCCACTCTTTCTTTCAAAATCCACTCAACATATCCACACTGCTCCACACTTACTGTAGATTTTATTGCTTCTAATGTTTACATTCAATTTTTAACATGCTGCCAAACCTTTACAATGTGACACACACAAGCAAGATGCAAGGCAATTTTTACAATTAGTATCTTATTTGAATTGAAATGAGATTTCACTGCACAACGTAAACCTTCAACCTGGATCCTAAACCTTTGGTTTTGATGAATTACAAAGGCTTACAGAGTGGGAAGGAGAGGGAGGCCCTAGAGCCTCAAGGGGGGGAAAAAAAGAGTTTGTGTGTGTGTGAGCACATGTGCATCCAAAAGCTAGGCAGCCCAGAAATGGGAGTTGTTTCCAGCATCCCCTAAAGAACATCTTTCTCTGGATGATCTGTCTGCATTTGTGGGTGCACTCTTGAGTTCCTTACTGAAGCTGTGCCTGCTACGTTTTCTTGAAATTGTTATTTTTTGGAATGTGTCTAAAGCAAGGACAGAAGATTTGCGTCCTCATGTTCCAAAGTTTCTTAGACAGGTATCTGGGCTAGAATCAGGTCAGTGAAATGAACCTACAGCAGGGTCAGTGCAGTGTCTTGGGTAGAAGAACTCTCATACTCTGGATGATTAAGAGTTATTGAAAGTCTGCCAGAATCCATGAGTACCTTGTGTAGCCACTGTGCCTATGGACAAGCGTTGGTTTCCTCAGAGCTTATTAACTCCTAGTCACTGTCATTTCTGCAAGGTCTGAGCCAGCCCTTGCCAAGCCACTGAGGGTTTCTGTGTCGTACTTCCTGAGGGTCCAGGGGCTTTGCTGGCACAGTGCCATACCAGTGTGTGGAGCCAGCTCTGCTCTGGGGTTTGCAGCTACAAAGTTGTGTAATCCAAAGTCCTGGAGAAGAGGAGCCACATTGTTTTGCCTGGGGCCTTGGTGTTCTAACCCTGTACTGTTGAATACAGTCAGATGCATCAGAGTTTGTCCAACCTCACCCTCCCCTGGCACATCTTCCTGCCATTTCCCCTGGTCCTGTCATTGGTCACCAGAG
>NW_010304363.1:0-36313 GCF_000700745.2 Antrostomus carolinensis | reverse complement strand
TATGGCTTCCCCTCTAAGCCCTTCACCAATTAAGTGGCCCTCCTCTGGACACTCTGTGCCCAGTGGCTTTCATTGTTTCCAGTGTGTACTGATACATGTCCAATATATTTTTATGTTGATATTTAGTCCTATTTAGATGGGGTTTTTTTAACTGAACTTTTGAAGGGGAAGTACAGATTTCTTGAAATACTGTGTTAAAAATAACTCCAGAATTCTAAAAAAGTGTGGAACACTGTTCTTTAATTTTAAACTTGACATATGGTGGTTGCAAAGGTTTACAGCAGTGTTGGGTCCTGGCAGCAGGATTACAAGAAACTGTACTTCAAGTGAGGACGAGAGACAGAAGGATTCATGTTTATTTTTGCACGTTAATTGTGTCTGGAAAGCTGAGCAGGTCTCACCCTTTCTCTTCTTTACTCACTCAGTTTAACTGGTAGCAGCTAAACAGGAGAGAACATAAACGCATGTGCACCAGAAGAATGGAAGATAAAGATTGTGCTTATTGTTATTTTTGCCATTATGTCTTTGAGTGTTACAAGCGTGGAAAAAAACACACCCTATCGCGTGTTTCTAAAACAATTTTAAAATTATCTTAAGGAGTGCAATTTTTGAAGTGGCTTTACTAGAACATTAATTTGTCAGGTTTTTGTGCATTCAAGGTTATCAAAGTTTGTCTTCGTCCGAGACTTCTCTTTTTAAAATAATTCTGAAACATTGAACACCAAACCTTTGAAGACCATATCACTATTTTCAAATATTAAAAGTTCATGTAACAACTAATAAAATTGGATATCTAATAGTTTGGTTTTTCTTTTCTGTTTTAAAATAGGCCTTGATGTCAAAAGTGAAGCATGCCAGCGATTTTTTCGAGATGGGTTAACAATATCCTTCACAAAAATCCTTACAGATGAGGCAGTGAGCGGCTGGAAGTTTGAGATTCATGTGAGTTTTTAAAGTTGTGTTTCTGTAAAGCATGGTAATTTAAGTGAGGAAGGAGACTGCAGAGACTGAATCTAATTTTTTAAGCTCATCTCAGCAGAGAACTCTGAGAAGTCTTGTATACATGGCTCTGGGGCTGGGGGAAGTCATCCCTCTATCATTGTTTCATCTTACTGCCTCTGGTGTTTTTGGAAGGAAATAAAACATGAGAGATGATATGGGGAGGAACTGAACTTTGGCTCTTGTTAGGCAGGCTGTCTTTGGCCAGATGTCTAGAGACATGCTTATTTTTATGTGCATGCTAGGACATGAAATCTTGCTTTTTAAGTAAAAGCTTTTAGCAACCTGCTAACTTCTGAATGTTTGTAGCAACTGTTTGAATATAAAAACTACTTGTTGGACAGCTAATCACATAGCGAATGAGAAGCTGTGACGATCTTCATAGGCAAATTAAAATCTGTGAGAGAAATAGATGAAAGAAGGAAAATTTAATAGTTCAGTGGTGATTTATGAATGTCTCAAATAACCAAAAATATTTTCATCTTTTCCCTGAATTTAATTTTCAGCTGTAAACAGATAATTTAAACTTTAAAACCTTTATTGGAGGAAGTACAAATTAAGAAACAACATTGTAAAACTCCTTTGCAACTCTGCATGCTAGGTACACATCATTCAGACTTCAAGGTTCATATTCGTCGTACGAATAACCGCCGTATTCTTGATTGTTGTTTTTTTCTTTATAGAGATGCATTATTAACAACACTCATCGACTAGTGGAACTCTGTGTGGCCAAGCTGTCCCAAGATTGGTTTCCCCTTCTTGAACTTCTTGCCATGGCCTTAAATCCTCACTGCAAATTCCATCTATACAATGGTACTCGTCCCTCAGAAACAGTTCCTGCAGGAGTCCAGCTCGCTGAAGATGAACTTTATGCCCGTCCTCCTGACCCACGATCACCAAAGGTACGAGAGCATTTTCAGACCTGTATTTTTAATTTTACGCAGTGTTTGACTCGTACATCAAATCATGATTGGTTAAATTTCCCCTTCTAACTCTGAATTTGGGTCTTTGGTCCACAATCAAATTCTGTCATGTGTTTCTGTCGTAAGCTGGCACAACTCTATTGGAATGCCATTCCTACTGTGTTAATTGGCTTGCTTGTATTTACCAGTTGATGGGTTTACCTTCAGACTCAGCATGATTTTGTAGGTGACGTATTTTGAGGAGGGGGATATGTGAGATGAAGTAGTTCCCGATGATGGGAGAAATGTTTTTAATTGGACATAGGATGCTTGTGTCAGTGTGGTTTTGGGTTTTCTTGTGTTGGTTTGTTTTTTTTGGGGTGTGGTGGTGGTTTGGGGATTGGGTTTTTTTGTTGGGGGTGGTGTTTTTTTTTTGAACTGGCAGTGCAGATTAGCAATTGTTCTGGTTCTTTGGTCTGAATTTCAGAATTGCACTCCAGGTGGTATTGGTACAACCTCAGGAGCTAACCAGATTATATTATAGTTTAGTTGCTTTCTTCCCTTTTTTAAATTTCTTTCTTTTTAGTAGAACTACTAGCTATTGATATGTAAGAACCAAAGATAAATAACTCTGTCCTTGGACTTCCTTGCATTACAAACCACGTTTAGAAGAATGTTATTTTGCATTCTTACTGCTTTTATATGTAGTGTTATCACATCCAGGACCAGAAAAAAATGCCAGAATCATCATACTTTGTGTAGTAACTTAGCAGCCAAAGATTAACTTGGAAGTATGGTCATTTTTATTTCTATATATTTGATAAAATCCTTTGAATTAACTGACAATATATTACTGACACTTCTATTACCTTCTAATGGTCTATTTTGTAAGGACTTCTAAAGCAAGTTTTGTTAATAACAGGTGCTTGAAAGTATTTCGAGATAGATTCGACCTGGATCTGTTAGAACAGGTCCAGAAGAGGGCCACGAGGATGATTCGAGGGCTGGAACACCTCTCCTATGAAGACAGGCTGAAAGAGTTGGGGCTGTTCAGCCTGGAGAAGAGAAGGCTTAGGGGAGATCTTATAGCGGCCTTCCAATACCTGAAGGGGGCCTATAAGAAAGCTGGGGAGGGACTTTTCGTTAGGACAGTTAATGACAGAACTAGGGGGAATGGCTTTAAACTGAAAGAGGGTAGGTTTAGATTAGATATTAGGAAGAAGTTCTTTAGTGTGAGGGTGGTGAGACACTGGAACAGGTTGCCCAAAGAGGTTGTAGATGCCCCCTCCCTGGAAGTGTTTAAGACCAGGGTGGATGAGGCTTTGAGTAACCTGATCTAGTGTAAGGTGTCCCTGCTCATGGCAGGGGGGTTGGAACTAGATGATCTTTAAGGTCCCTTCCAACCTAAACCATTCTATGATTCTATGATTCTATGATAGTAATTTGTAAATGTCAGAAAGTAACTGTTTCTTATTTTGCAGGGTTGGCTAGTAGATCTTATCAACAAGTTTGGCACATTAAATGGATTTCAGATATTGCATGATCGCTTCATGAGTGGATCAGCATTGAATGTTCAGATAATTGCAGCTCTCATCAAGTAAGTTATTTGAAAATAATAATTTATGTATTTCAAAAAGTTGAACTAAAATATTATGTTAGTGCAAAGCTTAGTCTTTTCTTGAGGCACTTCCTCTCACACCATCTCTTAACTAGTTGTGTTTACCTTCAGCATTTCATGTGCTTGTAAATAGACGTGAGTTTCTTGAATGAATTGCTCCTTACTGTCTTAATGTTACACAGCTACCAATTATTGCACTTTAATCCCCTTTTTCTTTCTTTTTAGGCCATTTGGACAATGTTACGAATTTCTAACATTACATACAGTGAAGAAATACTTCCTTCCAATTATAGAAATGGTTCCACAATTTTTAGAAAATTTAACAGATGATGAACTGAAAAAAGAAGCAAAGAATGAAGCCAAAAATGATGCTCTGTCAATGATAATCAAATCTCTAAAGAACTTAGCTTCAAGAGTTCCAGGACAAGAAGAAACTGTAAAAAACTTAGAAATATTTAGGTTAAAAATGATTCTTAGGTAAGATGCTACTCCTAATATGATACGCTACTTCTGACTTTTTTTTTTTCCTCACTTCTTACATTTAATTTCTTTCACAGGTTGTTACAAATTTCTTCTTTCAATGGTAAGATGAATGCACTAAATGAAGTTAACAAAGTAATATCCAGTGTCTCATATTATACTCATCGACATGGTAATCCTGAAGAGGAAGAATGGCTTACAGCTGAAAGAATGGCAGTAAGTTGCCCTCTTCACTGAAATTCATTTTATAGATTCTTTTTTCTTCCTCCTTATTACTTTAATTGTAGAAGTAGCTATTATTATGGAACCTGCACACACTGCTAATTTTCATATCTAGTTTTATAAGCAGTAGGTATCTTGTCATGATAGTAAGTAATTTTAATAGTTATCTTTCTGTGAAAGATTGCTGTTGAGAATTATTTTCAGTGCTGTTAAAATATGCTTTAAAAAGGTATTCTTGAATAGTATGGTTTTTATACTGTTTTAAAAAAGCCGACCTAGATAAAACAGATGTTTTAACAGTGAAACTTCAGTGCCACTGTACCTAAAAATTGAATGTTCATTGAAATAAGGATCTAGTCTGTTTTTTGTGCTTCAAGTAATTTTTTCTCATTACAGTTCGAAGTGACTGCTCTGCTTTTCAAATTTCAGAAGTTGGATTCTTTGATACATTTAAATTTTATTTATTTATTTAATATTTGCCTACTTTGACTACTTTTTCATGCTTGAGTGCACCTGTGGGGAGCTATTAAAATGAGCATTTATAAAGTTAAAGTAAGGGCAGTTTTTTCTTCACCTTTGTGAAACTTGTTGAGTGATTTTTGCACTGATCTGCCTTGTCTTTGTGAATGGCTACCTGTTGTGAGGTTTATAATCTGCAAATGGACTGTTGACAAAAAAAGAATGATTGTAGTTTGACTTTTTAAAGCAATAGGAGAAAATAGGTCTCTCTACATACTATGTGTAGTTTGGCATCTCAGACAAGATGTCTGTTTTTAAATGAAAATTTCTAGATTTAAGTATCTCACGAGACTAGCTTGAATATTGCAAGTCTGGTCGAGGACACTGCTGGAAGTTACGATGCTGTGAACATTTGTTTTCTTTTTTTAGTGCTCAAAGCACACACTGCTTTGCTTCAGTCGGACCCTAATCTGATTGTGTCAATAACACCACTGAAAAAAATTGCCTCTACTTAAGTACGGCTTGAATATTTGCCTCTAAGTCTATTAGAAGCATTTAAAAAGAACCTATAAGTGGCAGTACTTAAATAATCTTACCTTTTTATATTTCAGTCCTTGCTTATGCTCTTTTTACGTGGTATGCTGTAAGCATACCAGTAAAGCTGGAAGTCTCTTAAAGAATTTGGTTTTGATATTTAATTATTGTAAATGGGAAGAGAAAAATTTTGTTCCTTGACTAGAAGAGTTAACTGTTCTTCCCATTGGATTTTTTATGTTTGAAGTTGTTTGAACATTTTTATGCTTTGAGTTAATGATTTTAATGTGCCTGAAAAATATTTCCCCTTAAGTTATCACAGTGACTAGTGTACTGGTTTATTTAAAATGCTGATTTTTTTTTTTTTAAGACAAAATTGAAGTTAGCAATAAATACCTCCCTCTTATGCTGCATCTTTCTCATTCTTATGTATAATTAGAATATTGTATATAGAGTCATTAATCCATAAGAGGTTGAATTTTTTCTTTTTAGCTTAAATATCAGTGACAGCACTTCAGTAATTTGAGATGCACTACTTTTTTTATATTCAGGAATGGATCCAGCAGAATAATATTTTATCAATTGTGTTGAGAGATAGTCTTCATCAACCTCAATATGTAGAGAAGCTAGAGAAAATTCTTCGTTTTGTCATCAAAGAGAAAGCCCTCACTTTGCAGGATCTTGACAACATTTGGGCTGCACAGGTAAGGAATTCAACTGTTCGCTACTGCGCAGAAGGGATCTTGCTGTATGTCACGTATTGAGAAGACGATGAAGACTTGTGCTTCTTATGCTTGGTGTTAGACAAAACTAGAGGAAAATTTGCGATCAAATGGTGTTATCTTTTGGGGTCCTGGAGCTCAAAATTGTCTTCTCAGATGTCATCAGTAGAAGAGGTCAGCTACACATGTATGTAACGTCTAAAGGAACAGTTCAGAGCATAGTGCAAAGATTATACTTTTTAAGTATTAAGGAACCCTCAACGTTGAGCCAAGTCCAGATTATGAAAGAACATGATACATTGTGACTTAGTATTTCAGAATGCATTAAAAATACGTATTGCTAATCTCCGAGTTAACCACAGTTGTATAAACTTTTCCTAGGCGATTGCTATTAATGAAGCTTATAATAATGACTGTTCTAGAAGTTGTTCAGCAGCAAATTCTTTCCTTTATGTTGTAATGATTATTTTTGAAAAATTATAAATTTTGCAATATTGGCTTGTTTACTTAAACGACTGGTGAAGCTGGGCTTCCTAGCTGTGGGCTACATGAGTTTAGTGCACATAAAGGGCAACTGAAGTGACAAAATCATTATAAATTATTGAGTAGACAGAAAATAAAAGGTCGTTTTAGGATAGAAACAAGCATGAATACATATATCCTTCTTCATAAGTAATTAGTAGTGAAACTCTAACTTAATTGTACAAGAAAGCCCTTAGGCCAGTCTTTCAAGTGTGGGAAGGCTAAATCGAATTTCAGAGATAGAGGGCTGTGCTGGTTTTGGCAGGGATAGAGTTAGTAGCTTATATGGGACTATATAGATAAGGCAAAAGATTTACCTGTTAAACTCTAACCTCAGCCCATGAGTTTTCTCTTACTCTTCTGATTCTCTTTCCATCCCACTCTGGGGTGGAGAAGGAGTGAGTGGCTGTGTGGTGCTTAGTTGGTGGGATTATACCACGACAAGAGCTAATACAGGAATTGGGTAGTGTTGTATCTCTAGTTTACATGTGTTTGCACTGTTCTGAAACTGTAACAGTTTGGCATAAGTGGATTTATGGAGGTGTCCCTAATTTCAGGCATGCTATTTTCAGTTCACATTTACAGCACTTGGGACTAGAGGTGATATAGGGGAGGGTTGACTTGAGATCTCTGGTGTTTCAACTAACAATAATAATAATCTCTAGACTTCAGTTCCAGCATGATAGTAACTGCACAAACTGAAACTCAAGAAAGTCTTTATTTTCTCATTTTCCCTAAGTCCTATTTAGAAAATTACATCATGTAACAGAGAAGTACATAGATTACTTGAATTAGGATCTGTGATCATATTGTTAGCTTCCAGCTTGTGGTCTGTAGACCTTTCCAGACTATCTTTGTAAGAAGTCTGTATTTTGGGAAAAATGGACTTTTAGTCCATAGTTTGCTGTTGTAGGTTTGTATTAGCTATATTAGAGCCTCAGCTTTCATAAGGGGGAAAAAACCCCCAAACCAACCAACCAACCAAACCCCTGAAATGTGGAAAAAAGTCTTCCAAGCAACTGTATTGCTCATAGTGCCTGGAAATGGGACATGTGGATAAGCTAGTTTAAGTCAAACTTTTTACCTTTCCAGAAAAGTGTATAAACAAGTGGTGCAACCCTTAAAAGACAGAGATAGTCCATCCCAACAACTGCAAAAAAACCCCATAGGACTAAATCTCCCATGTTGTCAAATACGTGGTTTACTCTGCTCACTTCTCAGGCGTTCAGTTAGGTAGTTGCCACAGTGCACTTGCTCTGGTTTTGGCCTCTACTTCTGTGTGAAAGTTGAATTCAGTCTTACTCAGGTAGATGGTTTCACTGTGGCTTTGGCCATGGAATTAAAATAGACTAAAAGGTAAGAATATCAAAATCTGCTAATACAGAATGATTTTTACCGACTTCACTACTCCCTGTGTTTATTAGTTTTTAGAAGTTCTTGTTAAATGACTACTAAGAGCAGCTGGAGCATGAAATTCAGTAGCGAGGAGTTGATTTACTGTGTAGCTTTATATAACAGGCAGGCTATTTTAGGTCTGTCTCAGTGCAGCAACGGTGTGGTTTTGCTTTCAGGCCAGAGCTGTTATGTTGCTGCCTGGGTTTAGAGGGTGAGCATGCACAAATTTACAGTTGACGGTATAGAAGTGCCCTAAGTATCTCAGTACACGACTAGAACAAAAATAAGTAGTTTATGAGAAGTGATAAAGTCATGCTGCTTTTGCCTTTAGAAGACAACATAAGTTTTAAGTGTTTTCATGTTTTACAAAGTGAGTGCTCACAAAATAGAAGTATATTTGATTCAGGGAATAATGTTGGAAGTCTCTAAAGGCAAAAGCATTAAGTTGCAGCCTGTTGAGTTGCAGGGAAGGATCCAGCTGGACAAGAAATAAAATTGCAGAGGTTAGTGTTGGTGTCTCATTACTTAGGTTCTGGAGCATTTAACTAGACCTTTATATGCACTTCCCTGTTTCTGCACAGCAAGGTGGTAGTTCGCACACCAGGTTCCTTATTTACCTCTTCCTACTGTCTTGTATTGCTTCTCCAGCCTTTTCTGTTTTTAAGAGCTTCCTCATGTCTGTTAAAACCCTCCCAAGAAAAGATGGTTAAATGCCTTATTCTTACTCTTCTTCCCCTGCCCCCTCAAGCAGCTGTACATACCTCTCCTTTTATTTGTTATATTGTAGATAATCTTTCTGCTCTGTATGCTCTCAGTTTTTCTTTCAATCCAGGAAATAGTCTGGTAAGAGAGAAAAATTATATGATGCTTTGCAAAATCAAGTGGAATGAGTTGTTTAGTGATTCCCTCTCTCATAATCTGTCCCATAGCATGAAAATGAATGTTACTACTTTTTTTTTTATTTATTTATTAAGAAAAACTTATGGCACACTATAAAGAATTTATGGCACAGCATGTAACAAAGCTGTGAGTCTGTTTTTTTATTTTTAAGTGCACTACTGGTGGAGCTTCTAGAAGGAAATTAATTTCAAAACTCCTCATGCATGCATTTTTAATACTGTAAAAGATTAGTTACATCAGAGTTTGTTTTTCAGGTATTTGGTTTGCATTTTTTACTCCACAGTTACAGGAAACGTTTCTACGGTAAATCAGCTATTGATTGACTTAGTCCAAAATTGTTCTTTTCCAGTGCAGATTTGTAGGAAGGAAATTTTCTTCTTGCCCAGACTCAAAATTGAGCTAGCTGTTTTTTCCATACTGTCTTCCTTAAATGTCAGAATTGTGATATACACCAAACTCTCATTTAAAACTGTGTCTAGTATATAACTCAGCATCTTGCCATTAGTTGTTTGATTGTTAGACTTTGTAAGTTTATAAGCTGCTAGACTTCAAGACATTGTCTGCCAACAGGTTGTTTGTAATAGAAAGATTTGGTTGTTCATGAATCTGCTAGCACAAAGGAAGTACTTCAGCCTGAGAAACTATGTGTAAATAACTAAAAATGGTTTTACAGCTTAAAACACGCTCAGTGAAATTCATTGAGGAAGTGGATTTTGAGTCCTTTCTTTAAAAAAAAACACCAAAAAAACAAACACTAAATTTACGTTAAATTAAAATATTGATTTGTAAGTTAAAATACCCTTTTAGACCTTATTGTCTACTATCCCAGCATGATTTTGTTAAAAAAGTAAATATTGTGACACTGCAGCATTTGTATTCTAAATAAATACTTGTGTGCACACAAACAGAGCACATGTAAAAAGCATACAAGGGAAATCTGAATGTTGTGTCAGTGAAGGAAGTATGTGGTTTGCCGTGCTGCTCCCACAGCACCAGCTTTTCTTTCTAGTCACCTCAAATAGTCTTCTTGTAAAAATGATGTAGGATGTCTTGCTGCTTGACTTAATATGGATTGCTACAAATGTTGATGGATTCTTTTTGTCTTCTTGACAGGCAGGAAAGCATGAAGCCATTGTAAAAAACGTACATGATCTCCTTGCAAAATTAGCTTGGGATTTCTCTCCTGAACAGCTTGATCACCTTTTTGATTGTTTTAAGGTAACTGTATATTTTGACTGTATTCAGGAAATGGATTGTGAAGTTGGATACAGATTTGTGACTCTTTTAAAGTCTACTTTCTCTTTATTTTAGATATGGGCAGTTCCCTTGTGTTGAAAGACTTCTCAATGTGTAGCAACAGTCTGTAATATTTAATATTAGAAATGCTAGATTGTGCTATTTTTTAATGAGCATTTATTGTGAGATTTTCAATTTACTTCCTATCTAAAGCAAAGGCTAGTTATGCTAGTTTAATTGATAGTTTTATTTCTGATTTAAATGCTTTTGGGTAATACACATCTTTTAAGGCCTACAGTATTAAAGGGACATTTAGCAATCCTAGGAATACTGATTTTTTCAAATAAAATAAGTTACTTATCTTAAATACCTTTTTTCATTTGTTCCAGATTATTAAGTGTTGGTGATCTAGTAAACAGTGTTTTTTCTCTTAGCATTACCAAGTTTACTGCACATTGCTACTTTGAATCTTTAAGTAGAGGCGATCAAGGACTTCTGTTCCCCACTCTTAGAACTTCCTCTTTACCTTGTAATATTTTTTCCTCTGGTTAACGAACATAGAGAATGAAACAGTCTCAGGATGATAATGTTGAATGTTTATAAACGTACAATGATTTGATTGAAATCACAAAACAACTTGCTTCTGAAAGTCTATTATGCACTGGCTTTTTCTGGATGCTGCATTAACATTGGTAGCTTCCAGTAGTGGTGCTGTCTGGCTCGTTTTACTGTTTCACTTTTAGGAGATGATCTGCTGTACTATAAGGTGAAAATCAACTTTGTAGACTGTTTTGTGGTTTTAGATAAATGCATTATAGTCACATTTTACATGCAATTTGTGCTCCTCTTAATGAGGGACCTCTAGTTTGGTGAATATGCATCTGATACTCTGTAATCTAGATACTGAACTAAATGCTCAGAAATTCTGTGTGTAAACTGTCACAAGATGTGTCTGACCTTGCGAGGTGGATATGAAGTTGTGTTATATTGGAAACTTACTCAGAAAAAGGTTAACTTAATGCAGAGGACATTTGTTTCAGTCAGATTCAGAGGCACAAGAGATATTAAAATTTTACTCATTTAGTTGTCGTAAGCTATTTAAGAAGTCTTTTAAGTATAAGCACAGGAGTTTTGAGAAAACATTTGCAACAAACAGCAGAGTCCTCTCTGTTTTGACTGTTGGTGGACTTGTCGATGGGTAATGTTAACTTTACAAGCCCATCTGTGATCTTTAAATAAAGATTTTTTTTTTTTTTGTAAGTCTCAAGTTGAATACACTTTAGTTGTAAACACTAGAAGAACTATTCACTTGTGTCTGACTTACGTATTGATCCAATGCGCTATTTATTTTTAATGGAAGTAATTAATATGAAAGTTCTTTATATAGTTGCATCACTTTATTGTTGCATCGTTTGTTAATTGTGCCGGTTACATGTGGAATTAAAAAGAAGACTGGTTTTCATATCAAATAAAATATTTTCTTAGGCAAGTTGGACAAATGCAAGCAAGAAACAGCGTGAGAAACTACTTGAGTTAATTCGTCGTCTTGCAGAAGATGACAAGGATGGTGTGATGGCACACAAAGTACTGAACCTTTTGTGGAATTTGGCTCATAGTGATGATGTACCAGTTGATATCATGGACCAGGCTCTTAGTGCCCATATTAAAATCTTAGATTACAGTTGTTCACAGGTGAGTAATCTGGTATGTTCTCTTGTGAAATCAGTCACAGGCAGTTTCCTTTCGCACGCCATGAAAAATTCAAAGGATTTGGTTATTTAACAAAAATGTTCCTTATCATAGATTTGTATTATTCTACCAACATCCAATGTTATGGGACGTATTTTAAATAACACAGTTCCTGGTTTGCCTGTCTTGTTCCAATTGGCAATGTACTGTAATCACCACATTGGAGGAATTGGAAAAGAACACTACCAAAGTAAATAGGGAGAAAGGAAAAGCTGTCCACTTCCTGTCTTTGCTTTTTTCCAAACTCAACTGCTAATTTGTTTGGGTGGGGATTTTTCTTTTCAGTAAGTCCTATCTATCAATACCTGAAGTGCAGGGGCGAAATGAATGGGGCTGGGCTCTTTTTGGTGGTGGCTGGTGACAGGACAAGGGACAATGGGCAAAAAACTGGAACGCCGGAAGTTCCACACAAACTTAAGGAAAAATTTCTTTACTGTGAGGGTGACAGAGCACTGGAACAGGCTGCCCAGAGAGGTTGTGGAGTCTCCATCTATGGAGATGTTCAAAACCCGCCTGGACGCTTTCCTGTGCAACTTCCTTTCCTCCTCCCTGCTGTAGGGAACCTGCTTTGGCAGGGGGGTTGGACTAGACGATCTCCTGAGGTCCCTTCCAACCCCTGACATTCTGTGTTTCTGTGACCTAGCAAAGGACAGTGAAAACTGCGCACTCTCCTTCTCCACCCAAACTTCTGCAGAAGTCTGCCAGAATAATAATTCATTGTGGTTAGAAATTAATCCATTATCTGTCTTGCTGGCAGGTTTTGTTTCTTAGTTGTTAAGAAGTAGTTTCTCATTGCTTCTTGGTATTTTATAGCAGTTTACTCTGAGTAGCAGTGAATAGAAATAAGTGAAAGAAGGGAAAGATTTTAAAGAGCAAATTATTTAAACACTGATGATCCTATCTAGCTACAGGTTTTCTTAAATATGTACTGAGTGCTTGAGTGCTTCAAGGCAGAGAGCTTGTAACACACTGATTAGCTTCTGACAACATGTAATGCTGCTCAGATACTTTTCTTCTGCTTGTATGCTCCAGAACTCAGTTGATCTAGTATTTGTGTGGCTTTGTATGTTCTATTCTATATTGGAAACTAAAGTAAGGGAATGATGGTAGTTTCTGCAGTACACTTGGTTTTGATTATAAACTCTTGTTCTTTAAGGATCGAGATACACAAAAGATCCAGTGGATAGATCGTTTTATAGAAGAGCTTCGCACAAATGACAAATGGGTCATTCCTGCACTGAAACAAATTAGAGAAATTTGCAGTTTGTTTGGTGAAGCACCACAAAACTTGAGGTAAGAATGGAATGCAAATAAAATTTTGTCTGTTAAAAGTTGAATGGGTTGGAATGAGGCTAATTTTTTATTTATTTTTTTTACCAGAGGCACGGAATGCTTAGGTGGAATCATAACTTATGTTTGAAGATGTTCTTGCATTTGTTTTAATATGTATAAATAGGCTCTAAAATTCAGGTACCTATGCTCAGTAAGAGAGCGTTAACTGTTTCCTCAGGTGTGCTTTTATTAATTTTTAGAATAATAGTCTGATCTGTGGAAAACTTGGATTTGTTTTTCTGTTATCCATGGACTTCTTGCCTAACAATAGAATTAGCTTACAATGTATAAATACATTTTATGTGCATATATGTGTATATGCACACACATACACACCTATCCCTAATCTTTCATGATAACATTTATACAGGTCATCTAGTTTATGTACTTGCAATCAGAGGTGACCTTTTTTTTTTTCTGGGTAAAATACTGATTCTCTCTCTTGAATGGAAGAGATCAGAAATGTGTTGCATTTCTTTTACTGGATTTTTTGTTTTGTTTTGTGGGGGTTTTTTGGTTTGTTTGTTTTTTTTTAAGGAAGAAAAAAATAAAAGCCATTGACTGTTTGGACTTGTTAAAATATATGTTCTTGTTCTCGTTATTTTAAATGTCTTCCCACTACAGAAGTATCTGAGATTCTGTGCACTTAGCTGTTTTTGTATCCACATCAGAATTTTTAGAAACTCCAGAAAAATGTTATTTGCTTATCAGTGTTACATAATTGCTTTGTTTTAATTCTTGTAGGCAGGTAAACTATTCAAATCAGTGTTGCTATTATAGTCTGCTTACAAGAAGGATCAAGGCAGGGAAAGTTGAAGAAAATAAGCCTTCAGTTTACACAACGCTGTTGTCTCATTGATACCATTTAAGGAGCTGTGATAATATTGCATTCCTGGCTTTTGAAGGTTTCTTTATTCATTTTGTTTGCAACATCTTCCTGAATTTTCATAACATTTTAATCCTTTACAGTTTCACATTCATGATTCTTTGAGGTTTTTCCAACAAGGTCACAAGTTACCTGCTTTTACTACCAGATAAGTCTGTGTTCTGTGTCTTGGAGTCCTTAACCTTTTACATGCTGTGAGATCTAGGGGAATGTAGCTACCTGGTTATTCATGTTACTTGTTAAAGTTAAATGCCTTAACAAAGAGGATATGCTTTAAGTTATTTTTGAAGCAGAGCTCATTCAAGGCACTCATTAGGTTTCTGCTCTGAATTAATCTTCAGAGGAACCTAGCCTCTTTTGTTTAAATTTAGGTTCCCTGTATATGTACAGTTAGATGTCTTGAATATTTCGCCTTTTTTATCAGATCATCTCTTCCATTCTGCAGATTTCAGGGAAATCTGCATTGCAGTATGTAATAGTACCTAATTTTTCTACAGAATTTGGAAACATATATGGCAGGAAAGTAAACTTTGAATTAAAGGTTTTAATCAAGGGACTTACAAAGGCCTCTTCCTGTGGAGAAGCCTTTGTTATCAATGTACTGGAGAGGGAGTTCTTGTAGTCCGGTAGTGTTGCTTCTCAGGTGACTGGGAGACCTAGTGAGTGAAAACATCATTTTGAAGTAGTGACTTTCCAGTTCCTCTGATTTTTTTGATAACTTAACATTGATACAGTGTGGAAATTGTAATGCGTGCATCTGATACCTGTTCCTATCAGTTTACCTTATCGGACTTAAAACTTTAATCTCTAAAATCCTTTGGATTGAAAGTAAATTTGGATTTTGGATTGAAAATAAATCGGAGCAGATGTTTGTGACAAGTGCCTCAAACATTTCACAGAGCTTTCTGTGTACAACATTAATCTCATCATCTATATACTGCTTTTTTAGGGTAGTTCAGTTGATTGGCACTGGCAAATAAAAGTTTGGTCCAGAACAACTGAGGCTGCTGATTCTTGGCAAAAATAAGTATAAATTACCTTATGCCATTGGCACTGTAAAAATTTTTTTGCGGAGGAGGATTTTAATTGTTGCTCGTTATTCATGCAGTTGAGCAAAGTGACAAATCGGTTATACAATTGCTTTGGCAAAATTTAACTCACTGACCAGAAAGAAATGCTACATGTTTGGGGAAGTTCAGCTTAACCAGATTTGCAAGAGCCTAAGAAAAGAATTCTTATTTAGTTGCAAGGATACTTAGTAATATTAAGGAATAGTCACCTTTATTACTCAACATACTAACCTTTAACATACAGATAACTAATCACCTTAATTTTCTTTGTGTTGGCTGATGGAGATAGAGCCTCCTGTAGACCAATTTCAGGCACTTAAGTTTAACTTGTATGTACTCAAGCATTAGAAGATTGGTGTCCTGAATACTTGCCCAGAAGAATTAAATGAGTATTGAGAGGACCTTCTCTAAGAGTTTAGGGCTTTTATTAGTGCTTCAATGCAACACTGATGCTAACTGCAAGTCACTTTAGCCTCAGTAGTAGAATGTGCTGGATTTGGCCACTGCTATGTGGACCTTTAATGTCTGCTTTTACTGGTGCATAGCATTTGTTCATGTAGTAGAACAACTCTCAACTTCAAAAGCTGAGTTACAGTGCAGTATTATGTTGGGGAAGTTACATGTGCTGATAAATAATAATAAAAAAAAAAAAAAAGTTGTTTAGAATTTTGCCTTTGTCACTTTTGCAATATTTTTTCTAGCAAATAAGCATACATTCTAACTATTAAATGTCCTCTTTAGTATTTCCAGAGTACTTTAGCATCCATTTCAAAATGCTGATTTTTCTTCTTATACATTGACTTTTGATATCCATTTAGTAGAAACAGAATGGAAAGATGAGTTTTACTGTTAACTTCAATTTTTCACTTTTCTCAGCCTGAGTGTTATTAAAGGAATATGTCCCAATGGCAACATCTTCATATATCCTAACCTCAGATGCTTAAGCAATAATTCTATAGTTGCACGTGGAGTTTGCTTCAATTGTAGAAAGCATGTTAGAGGGTCATGTCAGATGAGCTTTTTTCTGTGCCTAAGGGCAATAATAATCTTGCCTTTGACTCCATCCTAGCAGATGATCAAAGTAACGTTTTGCATCTTGCTCACAAGTGCTACGTAACAACTCACAACTCAGAGCTCATAAGTCTGGTTTGTACAATTATTGAGCTTTTAGAAGTAGTTGCTTACCAAGATGAATCCATGTGTCCAAATTTACTGTTTCTGCACGTTGTTAAGAAGAAAAGTAAAAATGTCTAGTGCAGAAGATTTTTTTAGTCTTCTGTCAATACAACTTTCTTTTTGCTGTACTTTGTAAGATGGATGCAAATGCATAATATCATAAGTATATAAATATACACTCCAATAGCTTGATTCTGCAAAATATGCCGTCTTGCTTCTGATTGTTCCTGTAGTTGTTTCATCATATGTATTTTCCAAATAGTCATTGTTCTTATTTACTGTTATCCTTTGTAAATGCATCTCTATCTAGAGGTAACATCTCGGGTCGCCACTAAAATAGAGACATTTAGTCTTTGGCTGTTTTTTGCTGCTGGTTTATGCTGAGCAAGGAGGGTTGGCTGAGATGGAGTGAAGTGTAACTGGAAAGTTTCTCAAAGTGAAAACGGAGGATATTCTTTCTGGCTATATTAAGTCCTGTACATTTTCTTCCTTCACGCTTCCATCTGTTTTGTTTTCCCTCTGACAAAAGTCTGGGGGGTTTAAGTCTTGTAGGTCATGTAGTATGGAGACCCTGTTTCCTATGAAGGAACAGGGTCTCCATGCTGTATAGATAAATATATATGAGGAAATTTTATTTCTTTTATAAATATGTAAATAAATAAATTTTATTTCTGTATAAATAAAATAAAATGAGGAACACCTCTCTTCCCTCACCACTTTTTTTTTTCCTCTTTACCACGGAAGAGCAGTGGAAGTTTGCATTTTTATGCTGCCAAGATCAGTGCTCTTATCTACAGTTAAGGCATTTTGAGACTATTCTGCAGAGGTGATGAGTTCCTAAGTTCTAGAATTTGATAGAGTTCATGGCATGTGGATTGTGGACCCAAGCTCCGTATTTTCAGTTGCAGTTTGCTTTTGTAATCTAAATATGTCTAGTATTGTTTACGAGCAGCATTCTTGGTCAGACCTTGATAACATTGATAAGTTTTTTCTTAATACTATGTACTCTGCATAACTCTCCTTTTTTATATTTGTACCAACATTTTTTCAGATCAGTATTGTTGGAAAAACCAAACAGTGTCCAGTTGTGCAGTTTTTTTGAAGTGTTGAGAGTTGACATGATTATTGGCTAGTGTTCTTTCACTATAGTTTTAAGACCATTAGCTTTCATTTTGAAAGTTGACCTAGTTTTAGTGTTTTAATATTAAATTTGGAAAAGAATATCAGATGGATGTGGAAGAAACTGTGGTTATTCTTATTGTAGTTATACTACAGTTGAGGGTCTCTGTCTTTACTATGCAGTTGTGGGCAGGTATGTATTTCTATTCCTGTCTTGTTGCAGATATTCTCCCTCCAGCATATTGAGCTGCTCGGAGTGCTTTGATATTTTTCATACATACTGTAACTGTATAATCCTCATTAATTAACTGCTTTTAATAACTGGTAAGAACTGTTGATGTGTCAGAAGAAAAAAGAAGAATATTGTCAGAGACTTAATGTGCTTTCTGTTAGAGATCATTTAGGAAAATTTGGAACTTGCATCAAAGATGAGTTTCTTAAATTGGTTTCTAAGCTGTTAGGTGCAAGACTTCTCTGCTTTTCCTATAATATTTTTATTTTGATTTCAGTCAAACTCAGCGAAGTCCCCATGTGTTTTACCGACATGACTTAATCAATCAACTTCAGCACAATCATGCCCTAGTTACATTGGTTGCAGAAAATCTCTCTGCCTATATGGAAGGCATGAGACAGTATGCTAAAGGTAAGTTTTAAAATAAAAATTACCTCATAAATAGAATGTATGAAAACTCCAGCTAAAAATGGAGTTAAAAGCAAATTCTCATAATGAAATATCTGTTAAGTTTGTTTAAATTTTTAACATCTGTGGGGTTGATAGGCTTTATGGTGTCTGATTGGGCAAGAAAAGCTTAAAACATAAACATTTTTTTCATTATTGAAAATATGGTGTGTTTTACAACAGAATGGGGGAAGTGGCAGCTCTCGTTTATCTGTGGATTGATAAACATAACTTTGCCCCTACTTAACTTAGGGTGGTTATTTTTGTGAAAAGTCCTAATAATCTTGGATTTTGTCCCACTTCTAATTTTGAATTTTTGTAGGCTCCTTTGAGAAGTTTTAAAATCACCTCTGTTTAATCACAGCATCGTAGAATCATTAGGGTTGGAAGAGACCTCTGAGATCAAGTCCAACTGTCAACCCAACACTGCCATGCATATCCAATCTAAACCTCCTCTGGCACAATTTGAGGCCATTTTCTCTCGTCCTATCACTAGTTACTTGAGAGAAGAGACCAACACCCACCTCGCTACCACCTCCTTTCAGGTAGTTGTAGAGAGCAATGAGGTCTCCCCTCACCCTCCTTTTCTCCAGAAATTTGGAGAAATTTGGAATTTGTCAGGGAGAAGGACTTTAAACCAGTGGATGCTGTTTATTTTTACCATACAGCACCGATCCTGTTTTGCTTTGTTACTGTGTTTGTTATCAGCAACACTTTGGCAGCACATCACGTTAGTATTTATCTATTTTGGGCTAAACTCAGCCCTTCACTGATGACTTTACACTCTTCTTATGGATTAGCTTTCTAGCTACTGAGGTGGAAGTAGGGAAGTGAAGGAGAATGATGGACCAGGAAGCTTGTTGTTACACTGGACCACTGTACTTTATGTATAGAACTAAGCCAACAGAAGTGAGAGGAGGAGTTTAACACCCTGCCTCCCCCATCTGCTTTACTGACTGGTACTCGGAAGGACCATTCTACCCTGGCATCATAACATCCTACCCACCTTTCAGTTATATCTCAAAAGTGAGACAGTATGTTACGAAGGAGTTCAGTGTAGACTGTTCGGAGAGGACAGGGTATTTGCACGTTGTAAAGCATATGTGTCTGTCTTTCAGGGCTTGGGTAAGTTGTCTAGACATCTTTAATTTTGGAATTCATTGAATTTTGGAGTACTTGATAAAAGATATCCAAAATCGGTCCTCGAAGAGTTTTTTGAATAGTGGTGCTATATGAAGATGATAGCTTCAGCCAGGTATAGGTCAATGAGAACGACATTTAAGCTAAATCTGCATACTGCAGCTATGTTTCTCTATTCAGGAATACATGAGGGGAGTTACTCTAAGTTCCTTAATTAATGATAGCATTGTGCAAATTAATGTTAAAATAATACTAAATTCTTTGTCCTGTTCTGAAGCTGTACTATCTTAAGCTTAGTCTTCTCCAGGAAGGTGGAATAGAGCAAGTATTATTTCATATAAATTCTGTAAGCTGTTGGTCTGCTCTTTAACTTTGCTGTAGTGATGCAAAAATGCAATTTCGTTTATTATAAACTTTGTATCTTAACTATATGGATAGCTTAGAATCTATGATTCTCTCTTTCTCTTGGACTTTGGCCAATGATGAAATCTGGGGTGAAACAAAATCAACAACTGTATTCTAATGCAATGTTGTCTTTGTCCAAAAATAGATATATTGATGCATAACTATTAATGTATGAACTATTACTTGTGAATTTCTGTTATTTTAGAACTCTGAAGCCAAAAGGTCATTTTTAACAATATTGTTAACTTACCAAATTGTTGATGACTTTGGTAGAAAGATTAGGCTGATCTCTTGCACGATTTTTTTATTGTGCCAAAACCCACCTCCCATTGCCCTGCCCCTCCCCCGCTATAATGACTTAGTAAAGCAGTAATATAAATATGTTCAGCACAATAGGAATTACAAGTGTGCAAAGATTTTAAGGTTAATTATACAACAATTAAATTGTGCGTTCTTGAGAGGAAGCTTCTGCAGAACCTTTCGTTTGCATCAGAGTACAAAAACAGATAAACAATAGTGTGGATTTTTTTTATTAGATGCTTTATTACATGATTAGGGGCAGCCAGAAAGTATCTCCTAATGTTCCAGATACGGTACTAAGTACACAGTTCCTGTGCAACTTATCTTTCAATTTCAGTTTTATATACTAAATAGAACAGAACAGAGAGCACTGTGAAGTTTGCCTTCCGTACCTTCCTGGAGAAGGAGTAAAGATGCTGGGGGTGAGGTGGGAGAAGACAGAGAAGGGAATAAATGGAAAGAGAAGAAAGAAAATTATGATTGTGAGGAAAGAAGGAAAAAACCCGACAGGTGTAGAATTAAGCTTAACTGGAGAAGGTGACTGAGGCAGAGGGAGAAAATCCAAGGCAAACATCCGAACAGCGCAAGTCAAACAAAAAAATTTCAACTACCCACAGATATTTTTGTCAGTTAATGCCACAATAATTGGGGTGGGTGTTTGTGGGGTTTTTGTTGTTGTTGTGGTGTTGGTGAGGGTTGTTTTTTTGTTTTTTGTTTTTTAATTTGTAATATTTTTATTTTCCTTGAAGGCTTCCATAGTTGCATTCTGTGATGGAGAACAGTGTTCCTATTCTCGTTATTCACTCATGCATATTGTTTTCTATCATACTCCCTTTTATATGTTTGCCTTTTTAAGGTTAAAGAAAAGCCTAACCTATGTTACAGAATTTTTTCCACGATCTATGGCTTTCTTTTTTACTGAACTCATCCTTTCCTCCAACTCTGCAAAGCCCTCTGTGAGATGAGACAACTGCTGTTACATTGTGTAGTACCGAAGAAGGAGGTCACAGTTTCATCTTTTTGACTATTTATCAAACTCCTTTTGAAAATTTTAAAAGATTGTTAGCCAGTTCTCATTTATCTTCTATTCTGAAGTAATAAAAAAATCCAAAGTGTTAATGAAATGTAATTATTTGTAGAAGTTGTGGCATATGATCTGCTCTGTGTGTTTACCACTAATTAAATTTTCAACCAGTCATTTTTTGATCTATAATTTCCCTGTTCATTCTTCTGCTCCTGTACGTAGAAAGAATTTTTAAGGTGATTGCACTTGGACTTCCTGTGAGATGCACAGTGCAGAAAATAAATCAGGCAAACATAGAAAGAAGCTGAGATGGAGAATATTTAGCGATACTGAGGTTTTTTTGTAGTGCAGAGTTGTTCAGAACTCTTAAGTACATACATACTGCCTTTGGGCAACTGACTGGCCTTCAATACTTGAACTCTTCTGTCATTGCCACTGTTGACACTTGTGTCTGTGAATTAATCTCTATTCAGGAAAAAAAAGCCCAGATAGTCCCCATAGTTAAAATGAATGAACAGAACCACGTTCCCCCAACACAAAATCAAACAAAAACCCACCCAAAACACCTAACACCTGAAGTAATTAATTTCTATGCAATGTACTTACCTACTGCAATTTTTATTTCTGCTAGACCCACAGCATATTTTACAAGTTTTCAGCTTCTAGTAATTAAATAATTTCTATTCTTCTATTTCTGTATTATTTCTTCAGATTTTTTTTCACATTTCTTTTTTATAATTGCCCATTTATGCTCACTTCATTAGGATTATAATTTAAACTTCTGAAGGATTTCTGGTGAATGTAGTGTGTCCGGTTCTCTAGACAACAGTTAACTGCTCGTCTTCTGTTTTCCCTTTGATTTTTAAGCTAACATAGCTTTTGCACTTGAATATAGAGAGCAGTATGACAACTATTTCTCTCCTGATTTTGAAACACTGATGATGCACTTCAGCTGTAAAACTTGTTTGTTTTGGGGTGTGTCTGTGTTGTCTCCCTACCCCCGATATAATAGGAGATACTGATTTTCAGTTCTGAAGATAAATTTTACTGAGTCTGGATGTTGTTGTGATACAGTCTCCCACAGCTGGGTCATCTTAGTTAAATGCAACCTGTGTACCTTTGCAGATAAGAAATATAACATTGATTAGTTCATAATGGAGCTATCGTAACAAACGTGTAATGATGAAATATTACTAGTACAGATCAAAATAGTGGAAGTACAGATCTAGATTGTATCTCTAATTAAAAAAAAAAAAAATCCACAACAGAAAAACACACCAAAAAACAACCAAATGAAACCACAACAGAACCAAGTTCCTGTGAAGCAAACAGCTGTTTGTTAAACAAAACATTATGCCAAGTTTTGATAAAATGCAAGTAAGAGTTTGACGTCTTGCCTTACTTTCAGTTACTCAACTACTTCATTTTCAAGCTTGTCAGTATTGCAGCCATTTGGTTTTTGTACTTGAAAACTTGCAGTAAATCAAGCTATTGTATACTTCCCTCTTCAAAGTGATGTCACATATATAGCTACTTATAAAGGTGTTAAAGAACTGGAGTCATGATTTCCTCTGGAGAGGAGAAGCCCTAAAAATGGAAAATTGAAATTTTGGAAAAGGTGCTCTGTAATGAAACTAAAGCATCCTCAGAAAAAAACACTGAATAATCTGAATTATGTCCTTGATGTACTTTTATTTTAACTGATTCTGACTTCAAACTGGCTTCTTGAAATAAGGAAAAATTTATTCAAATAAATAGAACACAGGTTCTTAACTGTTCTGTAACATGTTCATTATACTGAATGATGAACACATGTATCTGCATAATTGTTTGTTGATGTGATATAGACCTCCATAGTCTTTGTCTGTACCTATTATAATTTAGGATGAAATATTAAGTGGTAGCAGGGTGATGAAAATTATTTTCTTACACCTTACTGAAAGCATAGTGTGTTTTGGGTGACTTTAATGATATTCAGACTAACAAGTCTTCAAACACGTCTTGTCTTTTAGTGTCAGCATGTGTTTTCTGAATGTATTGTCCAATAAAACTTTTTATATTTGCAGAGCATGGTGAATATGATCCTCAGACTGTAAGACCAGGAAGCAGATACAGTCATGTGCAGGAAGTACAGGAGCGACTTAACTTCTTACGGTTAGTTTTAACTTGATTGTTTGTTTAACTTTTGTAAGAATACTTTAAAGAAAAAAAAACAAACAAACCTGGCATCTTTTTCTCTTATCTAGCTTTAAGTTGCTGTGTTAACTACTTCCAAAACTCAGATGCAAAAATACAGTGAATGGTTTTGGTTTTGGTGTTTTGGGTTTTTTTTCCCCCAGAGAGCTTCTGTGCTAGTGTTGGAATATCCTTCAAATAAAGTTTATTAAAATCTTTGCAATCCAAGGCTATGATTCTGCACTAAGATTCTTATGGCTTGTCTGTGTGCAGAACCCTACTGACTTGAATACAATGTGCATATGGATACAGTTACCATACTTAGTTGAAAATTTAAAATATTCCATGTAGGAATATGTCCATGTGGCCTTATTTGTTGTACCACAACAGATTTAAATTCATGATCATAAACTGACACATACTTTTGTCAGACAGTCATGTTAGGTTGTCAGCAACTGAGCCTTAAAAAGATTTTAGAATAAAAAAATTAATTGGATGACTTTTGACCAGCTGCTGTTTGAGTAAAATCAGACAATAAAGGATCTCTGCTCAGTATGTTGATGTTTTTTAGGCTATATCTGTCTCAACTTTTTCATACTTTGTTTTAAACTTTCATTAAACAAGTAAAAATACATAAATTGTCAAGTTCTGGAGTATTTTTTACTTGTTTTCTAAGGGTGGATTTTTTTTTTTTTACTTTTTAAAATTTTACCAATAATTTTTATGAATTAAACTGAAGTGTTAAACAACTGTTTAATGAAATTACACAATGGCATATGGATAGCAGACTTAACTTATCACTCCTGCATTGTTAAAAATTGTAACTTCCTTAAATTTAAGTTCACTAGTTGCTAATATAAAGGAATTTATGAAGTCCCATTGCTGTCAAGTGTATTTGTCAAATTTTTCAAATATGTAGGTAGCGATTTCTGAAAAGCAGTGCCATAACTTAGTCACTGATTTATTTCACATAGAAAAGATTTTGAGTAAGAAAAGTTCTTAATAATTCTTTAATATTAATTTAACATAAATTAAAAACATACTTAAACAAAAAGAAAAATTTTCAGTTCATTGACTTCTGCTTCTTGCTCTATTCCATAGAATTGATACTTTATTTTGTAATTTTGCTAAAGAGAGTGCCAAAACATAGTGAATGATTACAGAAGTAATTTAATCTCTTGTGTTGTGACCTGACGTTTAAACTCAATGGTTTACATTAGGAGATGTGCATTTGTTTGTATATAATATCTGAACAACGCTTGGTATTTTTGTGTAAAACAATTTTTGCTGAATTTTATTCCTTTTTTGTTTGGACTATAAGGTCTTGATCATTCAAACTTACTAAGAAATCATGGGGCTAATTATGAGTGGACTGTTGATATAAATGATGTTTTGGGGGTCATACTTTTGATATATACATGTATAATATGCGTATTCACCTTTTTACCTGTACTTTTTACTGAACTGTAACTCTAGATGTCTATTAGACAGTGCTGTTAATTGTCTTTTTGTTTTGCTCAAGATTTTTGTTGAAGGATGGTCAGCTGTGGCTCTGTGCCCCTCAGGCGAAGCAAATATGGAAGTGTTTAGCTGAAAATGCGGTTTATCTTTGTGATCGCGAAGCCTGTTTTAAATGGTATTCCAAACTAATGGGGGATGAACCAGACTTAGACCCTGACATTAATAAGGACTTCTTTGAAAATAATGTGCTTCAGCTGGATCCTTCCCTATTAACAGAAAATGGAATGAAATGTTTTGAACGTTTCTTCAAAGCTGTGAACTGTCGAGAAGGAAAGCTAGTAGCAAAAAGACGAGCCTATATGATGGATGATCTGGAATTAATAGGATTAGACTACCTTTGGAGGGTGAGTTAATTGGAGGAAGCATCTGAAAGGTTAACTGCTGAGTCTTTCTCAATTTCTTTTTAAATTTTGTGTAATTTGGTAGTTATAGACTGAAATTACAAAAAGCTACTTTTTCAAGCTGAATGCATGGATATTGATTCCACTCTTTTCCCAGCAAGTATGCAGGTTGGTAACTTTGCAGATTTATGTTTAATCGAAAGTTATTTGAAACATCAATTATATTTGTGTATGCATTAGATTAAAAATTTGCCTATACTGTTGAAGAATAAGGGATCATTCCAGGTGAATTATCTGTAGGTTTTTCTCTCTCTCACGCGCACATTAGGATTGAACTTGTTTTGAGTGCTTGATAATCTAGTTCATGTCATTCATTCTGGTATGGTAAGCTAGAGCGATTCTAGATTAGACCAAGTTGCAGTTGATACAATAGGTGGATGGAATCCCATCCAGAGGGACCTGGACAGGCTTAAAAAGTGGGCCCATGAGAACCTAATGAGGTTCAACAAGGCCAAGTGCAAGGTTGTGCACTTAGGTTGGGGCAACCCCAGGTATGTGTACAGAATGGGAGAAGAACTCATTGAGAGCAGCCCTGCTGATCTAGTGGTTGGCACCCCGTCCACAGCAGTGGGAGGTTGGAACTAGATGATCTTTAAGGTCCCTTCCAACCCAGATCATTCTATGATTCTAAGTGATCACTGGTCTGATTCTTTCTCTTAAATCCACAACCTTTTACCTAAACATGTTTATAGCTTTTCAATAAGAAGATTGTACCTTTCTAAAGCTTGCCAAATCTGTTAGTGAAAAACATCAGTATCTGATTTGATACTTAATTTTTTCAGAGTATTTCTGGTTTTCAGGAGCTGCATTAGAACCTGCAGTAGCACGCTTTGGCATGGTTGTCATGCTTTTTAAAACGTGCCGTGTATAAAGCAGCAGTCTTCAGTAATTTTGATTGTGGCTTGTTGAAGGGTTAGGTATTTCAATCATGGTGATAATAGTTAAAATCAAAAGTATATTATAATATTTTTATACAGATAAGTTTTCACACAGTGCTTGTGTTCATAGTGCCCGCATAATGCTAGCATGTTTTAGTTGTGGGAATCAACTTATTTGGACCTGCCCTGCTGTTTGGCAGTATGACAGAACTCATGAAGCTTCAGCTCAGTATCCTGCAGGGCCTGTCTGTCAGGGCTGCTTTCAGACCTTGTGGCAAGTAATTAAAATTTAGATTATCAGGTTAGAAACAGAACTCATTTGCCTGTCCCCTTTCCATCCGCTCACAGAAATTTAAATAATTTAAAATTCTATTTTAAATCTTTGGTGTAGATTGTTCAAGCATCTGAAAAAAAATATTGTCTTAGTCTCTGAAACTAGTGAAAATGGGTATGTACTATGAAGATGAATATATCAACACTAGTTTTATTCTGTTTATAAAGCATTAGTCTTTTTTGTTAACTCTGAACGCCTTTAAACTAGTTAATTTTTAATTTTGATTCTTATATAATTAACTTTGCTATATTGATTGTATTTTGTAACTAAGTGTTTTAGTCAGTTTCACCTCATAAAATAATTAGACATACTGTTGTTTCAAGATCCTTGTGTAGTGGTTTTGTTTTTAAATTTCATGCTAGAAAGTTTTAAGATGTCCTAATGCTTTTTTTTTTTTTTTTAATTGTGCTAGGTTGTGATTCAGGGAAATGATGACATCGCAAACAGAGCAATAGATCTTCTTAAAGAGATCTATACTAATCTTGGCCCAAGGTTACAAGTTAATCAGGTAAAATACCAAACAAGCAACAAGAAAAGTGGAATACAATATGATAGAAAAACAGTGATAAAATTCAATTCGGTTATATTTTTATATTTGAAAGCTTTGAAAACAGAGAATAGTTTTCATGTTTTGTAGAGTATACTCCTGAGTCCAGCCATCAGGTTCTGGTCAGATACAGAATTAAAGAGTTTTTTCTAATATTTGGAGACTAAATTCTGATAAATTTTTCAGATTAAATAGTTCTGTCGTATTTACTCTTTCTATTCAGAAGCTAATTTATGTGATATACATAGGTTAGCCTTTTGTTGAACTTCCGATTGTGGTATTTATTTGTACTAGTATGTTCAGTGGATGGGTCTGTTGAGTGTTGTCAGAAGCTAATCTATATGCTTTTTTATGTCATGTCCGTTACAAAGGGTCACAGAGTTTCAATACAACGGTCAAGCTGAGCTCTAGCAAATCAGATATTAGCTCCCTACACTAGTATGTGCTGGGAGCTGTGTTTCAGTGGGCAGAAAGGAGAGGTAATAAGTTCTGAAAGGTCAGAGGAAGTGAACTGTTGGGATTTCACAGACTGGGGGGGTTGGGAATTGTCCTTCAGATGATCTCTGATTGGTAGCTTACCAGTTGTATTTCTTGAAACTCTAATTTTCATACTTGTCCTCAAAACCACTTTTATAGTCTTCAGAGCTGCCAGTCTGGTAGATAGAGCACAGCTGCTCCGGGTGGTGCATTTACAGCCGATCAAGCTTGATCTGACTGTAGTGGCAGATGGGCTGTATGCTTCTTTCTTGCTATAGGTCTGGGCTTACTAAGCGTGCATAGATCTGTCTATCTGCACATAGTTAGATCTGATACTTTGGGAAATGTTGGATTTACTTAACATGCACACAGGGATTTTGCTTCAGTGGGCTGATAATGCCTCTACTCCTGAGCTGCCTCTTAAGGAAGGTGGTTCCTGGGCTGTGGTTTACTGCCGTAGCTATGACTCCTGGTGTTTCTGTTGCACACGGCTTCCTGGAGACACTGCAGACTTTTTACAGTGATACTGTAGGTTTTACGTCAGTCTAGGTCAGGAGCAAGGAGATGTTAGATATCAGGCAGAAGGAAGAGATTTGCTGCAGCTGCCACTGTACTGAATCTAGCTCAGAATACATTTCTGAGTTCATGCAGGAAGAGAGTGTATCTGGAACTGGGTAATGTGATTTGGGGGTGGGGAGGGGGTTGCATAGTTGTTCTGGTGGTCTGTAAATGTTCTGTGTTCACTCTTAATGCAAAGTAAGTTAACCTGTACTAGATTCTCAGCTAGGGTTTCTTTAATATAGTATGAGGAAACGAGTAAGAGAAGTCCAATTTAGTGTTCTCTGTGCAAACTTTGACTTTTTCTATTTAAGTGCAAGTTTGCACTGGACAATTACAGCTACTTAGGCAAGATGACATGCGAGATTTTTGAAGTGCACACTAAATTAGAACTATTTATTAATGGGAGTTTATTCTAAAATAGAATAAACCAATTTTATAGAGTAACTTACCTGATTTTGTTTTGGTGGTGGGTTTTTTGGTGGTGGATTTTTGTTTTTGTTTTGCTTCTACCATTGGATTATCCTACCGAAAAGGTATTTTTTAATATTTCTTGTAATTACACCAATTTTTTTCTGTAATTAGGTAGCAATTCATGAAGACTTCATTCAGTCCTGTTTTGATCGTCTAAAAGCCTCCTATGATACATTATGCGTGTTGGATGGAGATAAAGACAGTATCAATTGTGCAAGACAAGAAGCAATACGAATGGTGAGAGTGCTAACTGTTCTAAGAGAGTATATCAATGAATGTGACAGTGATTACCACGAAGAAAGAACTATTCTACCTATGTCAAGGTATGTGTGAAAATGCACTACTGTGATTTTGATTTCTGTTAACTAAAATATTAGTAATATCTTTGTGATTTTTACATTCTGAAGGATTTCTGTTCAGGGAATGTATTTATAGAGTTTCAAAATTCCATTTTCTTTGCTAATACACGAACATGATCTGTAGTAAAAAAAAAAAAAGTTGAAAGATTAGGCAAATACAGGCAGATATAAAAGGGACAGCAGACCTGAGGATAAACTTGTTTCTGGTGTTTTGTTCTGTAACTGGCACAATGTACATACCTTGTGGCTAGATTGTTTTGGATGTATTAATTTTTTCAGATAATTATTAAAAACAGTACCATATTTTAAGTTAGGATGGGCAAAGCTTCATAGTACTGTCATACAAAAAACATGTTGTTCATGTAGATCTTCATCTTCCAGAGTTGTTTACAGAGATGCTAATCTTATTTTGCAAGCTTAAATTTAGGATTGTCTCCAAGTGAAATAATCATAGTATAAGTTCCTTGTAAAAAGGGGAAGAAGAGAACAGCACTTTGAAGTATATTTATTTTCTCTATACCTTCACTCTTAAACTTTTCCTTGAGTAAAAACTTAGCTTAAAACCTGGCTGCTCCTTCTTTAACGCTGTCTTTGGTAGAAAGAAAAAGGAATCCAGTGTTGTGTAGGTATTTTCACAAGCAAAATACCTTATTCCTGAGGGAGAAAAGCCGAACAGAAAACTGTTTAAATGTTCCAGTGTTAGTAGCTGCTTTCTGTGGGATGTCTCAAAAATATATAAGGAACACACTGAGATTGCAATGGATTTATGATGTAGCTAACATATTTTTAGACATGGTGGAGGTTTGTTATCCCCTTATTTTAAATTGTCTTTTTGTCAAGAAAATCAGAGAGGTTGCTGTTTTTTCATGATGCATCAGTAATTTTCAGTGTTCCTACAGCATTTTTATTGTATATATTGATTAGTCCCAACTAAGTTCTCTTGTTGATTGTGGGTGCATCTTTTTTATATGGGCTGCTTATTTGGTGAGGCTAACTTTTTCATAGGTCTTGTTAGCAAGGAGCTTTTATGAGGAATTTTTACCTTTTTTTGTTGCACAGGATTAGTTTGTTTGGCTTATCTGGGCACATCTTTCCTAGTGAGTTCCCTGCTGTTGTGCAAAGTGTGATCAATGCTAGTGTGAAAATGTTTCTTCTTCTTTGACCTCTTAAATTTTTTAAAAGCATTTTTATTTTTAAAATTAGAATTCTAATATAAAACTTTTAACAGCTTTTGACAGCCAGGAGGCATTAAGACTTGGTGACTCGATGGCTTTTTCTGATTTTGGTGTATTTAAAATTGAGTTGTTTTGCTAAACATAGTTGCCAGTCTGATTGAGCTTTAAATGTGCAAATTAGCAAATAAAGCACATTTCTACAAGCCCAAGGAAAGATCTAAAGCTTCATAAGAGCCTTTTAAAAATTCTGTCAATGTTCTTAACCTGACTGTAAAGTTGACCATAAATTTAATGCAGTTGTGCTGAGTGTGTCTTCTTGAAAGTTACTCTGTATGTTATGTTTGTGTAATTGCTGGAGTATATCACCATAAGTAAAGATTTGAGGTTAGGAGGATGGAGCCAGACTCTTCTCAGTGATGCCCAATGATAGGACAAGGGGCAGTGGGTGTGAGCTGGAACACAGGAGGTTCCACTTAAACGTGAGAAGAAACTTCTTTACGGTGAAGGTGACGGAGCACTGGAACAGGCTGCCCAGGGAGGTTGTGGAGTCTCCTTCTCTGGAGACATTCAAGACCCGCCTGGACACCTTCCTGTGTGTTCTCATTTAGGTGTCCCTGTTCTGGCAGGGGGATTGGACTAGATGATCTTTTGAGGTCCCTTCCAATCCCTGACATTCTGTGGTTCTGTGATTGCTGTAACACAAAATACAGCAGGAAAAATAATTTATTTCATGAGGGCAAAAATAACTTTCTCTGGTTTGTTTATTTTCAGAGCTTTCCGTGGTAAACATATCACACTGGTAGTTCGTTTTCCAAACCAAGGCCGACAGGTGGAAGATCTGGATATTTGGTCTCATACCAATGACACAATTGGCCAAGTACGGCGTTGTATTCTCAATCGTATTAAAGCCAACAGTGCTCACACAAAAGTAGAACTGTTCATTGGTGGTGAGCTGGTGGACCCTGCAGATGACAGAAAATTAATTGGGCAGTTGAATCTCAAAGATAAGACGGTAAGTGTTGCAGGTTGCTTATTTACATCAGTTCATATGTCAATTCCCTTTTGTAAATGCTTGAAAAATACCATGCATGTGGTCACTTATTCTTGTGAATATATTCTAGTTCTGGTTTTCCTCCTTGTATGATGCCATTGACATTATATCGGATGGTTATTTAGTGAAGAATCTTCATTTTTGCATAGTATTAAAACTCTGATTGTGTTTTTCAGCTGATTACGGCTAAGCTTACACAGATAAATTCTAATATGCCCTCAAGTCCAGATAGTTCTTCTGACTCTTCAACTGGTTCTCCGGGCAACCATGGCAATCACTACAGTGATGGTCCAAATCCAGAAGTTGAAAGCTGTTTGCCTGGAGTGGTAAGCATATTCTGAAATGAACAGTTTAATAACATTTTTTCCCTATACTTTGTCTTTAACCAATGATTTTTATGGGGTTTTAATTTGCTTATTTTAAGATCATGTCACTGCATCCTCGATACATCTCTTTTCTTTGGCAAGTTGCAGACTTGGGCAGTAGCCTAAATATGCCACCTCTTAGAGATGGAGCACGTGTTCTTATGAAGCTCATGCCACCAGGTAAAACTTAATATTATCCTGTTTTATCTTGTAATATCCTTTATAATAATTTCCCATTTGTTATATAGAAATGAAAATGGAGATTATTTTCCACTTTCTGGTACTTTATTGATACTGTATTTCATGACTGTTATCCTGATTAGGATTGTAAATGTATTTCCCAAATAGTTACTTCTTGTCTGTCATAAAAAATTGTGTAGTTCGCAGTTGGTACTGAGGTTCAGTGCCACAGTGCACTTCAGTGCAGTTAAAATGGGGAGAAGCATTGTACTTTTGAAGCAGTTTTGTAGCACTGCATTAATAGGATCGCTTTTATACTGACAGAAATAATTATTGCAGAGCACTTCCTAGTCTGATCCTGTCTGTCAGTTACATTTTTTTTGCAACTTTTTAATACGCTTAAAATTTTTCAGATTGGTAATTGTAAATATTGCTGGCTTGTTCTGGATTAGTTTTGTTACAAAATGTTTAAAAGTTGTGTTTTTATTGCAGATAACACTACAGTTGAGAAACTAAGAGCTATTTGTTTAGATCATGCAAAGCTTGGGGAAAGCAGCCTTAGTCCATCCCTTGATTCTCTGTTCTTTGGTCCTTCTGCCTCACAAGTGCTGTATCTAACAGAGGTTTGTGATGCTTTGCCTGTTCTTTAAAAATCTTCAACTCTGTCTTTGGCAATCCTTTCTGTAACATGGAAGCCTCAGATCAAATTCTGGTTTAAAATTAATAATTGAAAATACTTAACAATTTACTGAAATAAACTGGTGTATGGCCAGTACTGTCAAAGCATTGCTTAATGAGTATTCCAACATAATCTCATGTTCAATCATCTGCATTCAAGCTGGTGCATTTCTGTTAGTTAACTCTGTATTTTGTTCTGCAGGTAGTTTATGCCTTGTTAATGCCTGCCAGTGCACCTCTGGGAGAAGATGCCAGTGACTTCCAGTACAACTTCTTAAAAAGTGGTGGTTTGCCTCTTGTGTTGAGCATGCTGACTAGAAATAACTTCCTGCCGAACGCAGATATGGAAACTCGAAGGGGTGCCTACCTTAATGCTCTAAAAATAGCCAAATTATTGCTAACCGCAATTGGATATGGACACGTTCGAGCTGTGGCAGAAGCTTGTCAGCCCGTTGTGGAAGGCACAAGTACAATTTCACCGGTAATACAAATCTTCCTTGCTGCAAATAGCAATGTACTCTGGTTTTTATATTGTCCGCAGCATTATCTGTCTTTGAATTCTGATTCTTTTGAGCTGTTGAGTCTGTTGGAGGATATACCTCTGAATTTCTTGCATGTCTAAGTTGTTATTAGAGCATAAAACAACGTAATTGATGTTGAGTCACGGCAGCCCTTTTTCTGCCAAAAAATATGTCCTTGACTTGCTAGATTCCTAGTTCTGCTCATTGCTTGTAGAAAGTTCTTGCAGAGAACAGCTAGGTACATTGCAGAGTTAAGTGTTCATAGTTGAAAGGTGTCCTGCCCTAAGATTTCTTAGATTTGGAAAGGGAAAGTGTAACACAGGTGTTCTGAACGGTAATCTTGCATGCCTATAGTAGTAGACTTTATGCATGTTTAATATGGCGAGTTAGTTTTTCTGCATCTGGACAAATACGTTGTTGGTCAGGATTTTATTTCTGCCCTCTTTCAATACATGTACAGCATAGAGGCCAAAAATTAAAATTTCCCAATGTCCTTTGTGGAATATTTTTTTTTATTTTGTGAGTTTCCATCCCAAATAGTTGTTTGAGCTGTCAGTTTATACTCAAGGATACATAGAGGGCTTCAGTTCAGAGCACTTTTTTCCAGAGTATTTACTGAGATCCACCTCTGAAGCAGTGGAGTACATTCTTCCGATTCTTTTTCAAGGAAATCAAAACTCTTGATGATTACTAAGAGGTGAAGATCCCTTTTCATGTCTCATGTTAGAATGTAGTAGAAATATCTTAAAGAAAACATGGTTGCCACCCTATCCTTCATCTATTTAAAATGAGTAAATTTTGCTGCCCTGTTTTATGACAATTACTCAAAAGGCTATTTGGAACACAGATAACATTGGTTGTGTCTTGAGGTATTGTTTGAAACAACAGTGTTGAAGTACTGTTTGAAACAGATATATGCTGACTACTAAGGAGGTAGTAACATGACTGCTGACATCCACTGTTTAGTGTTGCAAATATCTAACTTTATTATTAACTGGTTTGTTGGAAAAAACACTGTCATTCTTGCTGTCATCAGCGTCCTGTTTGAAGGACTTTGATCTTGATACTTTTTAGTGCTGCAGGACCAATAAGCTTACACCTTGGAAGGGAGGTGAGATTTGTAACTACCTTTCATCTAGCTTATCTAAAGCATAAGTGCCATAGCATAACTTTCTGTCTTGGCTTTCCATCAGTACTTAAGAGGATGAGGTAACCAAGATTATTTGTCTGCAGTCTTCCAGTTACTGGTCTACTGCTGTCACTAGGACCTTTTACATTTTTATTTTCTTCCTTGCTTTCATGGAAAGTTGAATCAATAATGTTAGTATTCTGGTACATAGATCCTGGTTTGCCCCAATATATATTGTGTTTGGTTATTTACAACCTGCTTCCAATAGCTAATGGACTCTGTAAACTCTATTAGTCTTCAGTGGGAGTTCTGTAATTCTGCTCCTCAAATCAAGTATCTTAGTGAAGCTGACAGAGCAAAGGGATATGACCAACATGAGGTGTTACAGAACAACTTCAGAGTATGTCTTTTGAACAGCATTTGAGACAGGTTTTTTGGATGAAATGATACTAAAAAATGAAGAAACTCTTTTATACAAGAAGTTTTAACTTGTAACCACAGCACACAGTCTTTTCAAGGAAGTTTGTCTGTGAGAAGGAAACAAGCATTTCAGATTTGAACTGTCAAAACTATGAAGCTCTGCCAGCCCAAGAAGAAGGAACTCTATGCTCAAATCACTACAGCAAAGATAAAAACTTGTCTTGCTGCTGTTTCTGTTTTGAAAGTTTTTCAATAGTGCTCTAAAAAGTGTTTAAAAGGAACTTGACTGTAATGAACGCTGCAGCCATTTTCTGTCTGAACACATTCAGGTAATCCAGAGGGAGACCCATTGTTTTAGCAAACCCTTTATTTTCCTACATCAACAGAAAGGGAAGGAGGCATTGTAATTCTAAATGTTCTGTTAACTTGAAATAATCTGATCAATGAACAAACCCCCAAACCTAAATAATTTTGAGCAAGTGCCTCTTCTCTTAAGTCTCTGATTGTACACTGTAGCATGCAGTGTCTTCAGATGTCATGGTATCTATTTGAAAATGAAGGGACTTATTTTTCTTGGTGTTTGCAGTTTCTGTAAGTAGTTTTCCTTCCAAGATCTTATCTACTTCTACCAAACCTTTCCAAGCAACTTAAGATTTTCATATCTTCTTACTTTCTTTTTTTCATCTAAAAATAACCATAAGAAATACTTTCTTCCAGATAAACCAGGCTACGCATGACCAGGCAGTGGTGCTACAAAATGCCCTACAAAACATTCCTAATCCAACTTCAGAGTGCATGCTAAGAAATGTAGCAATACGCCTTGCACAACAAATATCTGATGAGGTTAGTGAATTCCTTTCTGTATCACCTTCTTCTCTTGTAGTATCTCTTCTTTTTCTTTCTTTAAAAAAAAAAAAAATCCTTAAATTTACTGCTTTAAGTAATGGATTTTCCTTCTAAATTGTCATGAAACATTTTAGTTAATGTTCATGTGGTTCATAAGCTGTTAACTAATTAAAAGTATTTAATGAATTGTTTCCATATGCAATTATGAAATTCAGTATCTAATGCCATAAAGAGGCTTAAGTGAGCTAGGCAGGTTCTGTACAAGCTCTTTAATGGGTTGTGAATATTGTGGCACTTAGTTAAAAACTTCGGAAATTTTATGTAGTAGATTTGAATAAGTTAGGTATTTTGAAAACATTTTTGTGATACTTTCTTCTTTTTTTGGTCTTTTATGTTTTGTTTTCTGAATAACATCCTCTTCCTGAAGAGGAGCACAGGAACAGGGGAGAGAGTTTTTAAATTCTGAGCATGATTTTTAAATGCTGAAAGATAAGTTGCAAATTGTTGCCAGTGTATATATTGAAAATGCATTAGTGATACAAGTGAAAAATTGGATTATGTCTCTCGGTTGGGTTAAACAATGTGCTTTGCAAATACAATAGCCTTGTCTGTAGGGTACTGTGCGATATGACCAAACTCCACTTGGATTTGGAAGTATGAGTCATGTTACTGAATACATAAGTGAATTCCCCTGAATTCAGCAGAAGTTAAAATCTGAACTTCTGCAACTTCCTCTTCCATGGTGAATTGAGATCACTCAGTTTCCAGTGTGGAAGCAGTGAATATTGTTTTTCTATACTGTATAGAGTCTCTACAAGCTATCTGCAAAACATTTCTGAGCTATCTAAATAAAAGTAGTCTTGTATTATCATCTTAATGTTGAGAAGTGCACTATTTCTTCTGAACAAAGAGCAGTCTCCACAGAAAGCACAATATACTAGACTTCAAGACTGAACCATCTGCCTTCCATTAGTGGTGGTATTGCATCCATAGGTGATTGTATGTGTGAAATCAGCTAGTTAAACTGTGATTTAATTAAATTACTTTGGCAGAAGAAATGTCTTTTGAGATGAGGGTACACAGAAAGATTTTTTTAATTTTGCCTTTGTCCTATTTCGACAACTTATAATAAACATATAAATTATTTTTCTTTCACCAGGCACTTCAAAGCAAACAAAATCTGAATTTCTCTAACAGTATTACTGCTAAATTATTGTCTATAATTTTCTGAAATTATGAAGACTGCTGTAGATGTAAATTTCAAATGTATTGTAGTTTGCCTTTGAAAGATTTTTTTTCTTTTTTGATAGTGAAAGACTCTTTTCAACTGACCTCACAATTAAAAAAAAAAAAAA